>NW_019385394.1:213103-249744 GCF_000671375.1 Centruroides sculpturatus
AGAGCCATAATCACAGATAAAACAATTTACCACAACAGACCAGACATCACACTCATTGACAAACACAATAAAATCACATACATTATAGACATAGCCATTCCAAACACTCACAATGTACAAAACATATGCACTGAAAAAATTAGCAAGTACACGGAACTTGCCCAGGAAATAAGGCATCTGTGGAGGATGGAAAGGATGCTTATTGTACCTGTCATTCTCTCCTCTACAGGTGTCATACCACATATGCTACACAAAAGCCTGGAAACAATAAAATTGAATAGAAATACATACATCACACTACAGAAGGCCACTATATTGAATACATGCCATATTGTTAGAAAATTCCTGAATACAGACGCACACTGACACACTTATTTAATTTTTGTCTTGTTTTGAAATTACTATGCCTTGACTCTGGTCCAGCATAGTACACAGCCATCAGTGTCAACCGAGTGTAACTCACAAAACTCAAAGTAATAATATAATAGGTTTATGGCATTACGAAATTCTATTAATAGTATCATATCATACATTTTTACGTTAGGTGTGCTGTGAGTAGAAAAAAGTCGCAGAACACTGATCTAGAACAGTATTTCCCAATCTTTTACAATTGGCAACACACTTTAAATTTAATTAAATTCCTGCACCATCATAATTTTTAAAATAAAAATATTTAAAATTCTTTTCTAATTAAAACTGTGTCCATTTTTAATTATATTTTGCTAAAAATTTAAAATAAATTATACTTGATTTAAATAATTTTGATAATATTGAAGTTAAACTTACCAAGACAAAAACTCGCCATTTTACAAATATACTACAAAAATAGAAAGACTATTTGAATCAATTTGTAAAGAGCAATTATGGGTTTTTAAGTTGGTAAGTCACAACATTTATAGACCCTCCAAAGAGTTAGTCAAAATATACAAGGACGTACACAACTTTTCTGAGGGTGTATGCTAATGCCACAAATTTTTCAACAATCAGAATTTTAGAGAATATCTCCTTCTCCCTTTCATTGACTGGTAGTAAAAAGATGGAGGATAAATTAAATTTTAAAAAGGAGCTTGCTCAAAATTCTAAGAAGTATTTAATATTTCAGTGACATATCAGAGACACTCTCACAACACCAACACAGGTTGGGAAACACTGATTTAGAATGACACATTTTTTCAAACATTCAATTTATTTTTTTAACAATTTAATTCATTATTTCACACATATAAATACTTTTTATTTATTTATTTATTTATTTTCAAATGACAGCTTAAATTTTGCATCCAATGAAAAGAACTTTAATTATGGGATTATCCAAAAGCCTGATAGTTCCAGATCTATGTTATAATGGTGATATGGAATAATTCATAATTTCAGGTTCTTAAGTTTTATTGCTGATTTTTTTTATTGCAATGAAGTTTTGCATTATCATTATTGTGGTGAAAGAAAAAGACAGTGCTTTGTGGCTTTATTCTGGAATACATATTTCATTATTCCTTAATTTTATTGAGCAGTGTAGATCACCTACATAAGAATTACTTTAATTGCTCTAATTCAAAACATGATTATGGTGTATTTAACAAGTATGAAATGTTCTTATGTTTGTAAATGAAATTTAGGATATTTTAGTTTTGTTTTTTCAGTATAATATTGTAATATTTGTAATAGTTGTGAGTTATATAGATGTTACCGCTAAAGCTCGGAAACTCGTTAATCTGCAGATTACCTAGCTAATCTGCAGATTAACTAGCGTGATTTGTTAAAGTTGCTAAAATTGTTCTATTTCTCAAATTACCTAGGTAAAGTTCAGATTATCTAGGTAATCTGCAAATTACCTACTAGGCACTCGGTAAAGTGAAAATAAGATCTTTGCTGAAACAACAGCAACGTTTCTGTATGCTTAAATTAACATAATGTTCTTTATTTAATTTTCGATATCTAAAGAATCAAGTTAATACAATCAAACAATCGACAAATTAGTTGATAGAATCAATCATCAACCAATTAAAAAACATACAAAAAATCAAACGATTTAAAATATTAATACAATTAGGGAAATTATTATATAGATAACCACCTATGGAATTTCGGGACTTTGAGTATCTATCTGAACTGAGGGGACCGAGACGACTTCAACGATACCCTACTTTTGGACCGGAGACGAAAAATAATAAAGTTATCATACTTTTTCTGGTGATCGCATGATATAATTGTGCAGTTAATGTTACCTATGGTGAGTAAAATGGCGGCTCGTCTCTGATTCCAGCAAACAGAAGAAAGGAAACAGTGGGGACGCACGTTCTGTCCTAACCTAACCTATTCTAATAAATTACCATAATTATTACCAACCAAATTATTAGAATAGGTTAGGTTAGGTTTGAACGTGCGTCCCCACTGTTTCCTTTCTTCTCTTTGCTGGAATCAGAGACGAGCCGCCATTTTACCCACCATAGGTAACATTAACCAATTGTGCAGTCTAAAGATTGGTAACACTTTGAATTTCATACCAATTGGTTTCTGCGACAAGCACACTTATTTGTGGTACATTTATTTGTGGCAAAGATCTTATTTTCACTTTACCGAGTCCCTAGTAGGTATTGTGCGGATTACCTAGATACTCTGCAAATTATCTAGGTAATTTGAGAAATGGAACAATTTTCACAACTTTAACGGATCACGCTAGTTAATCTGCAGATTAGCTAGGTAATCTGCAGATTAACGAGTTTCGAGCTTTAGCGGTAACATAGATACTGCTAAATTGAGGTAACTAATAGTTCTAATTCAAAAGATGCATTTTGTCTATCACCAGCTCTTCATGCAGAACAAACTGTAATTGACTGTTGATTTTAGAATACTCTAAAGTATTCTATAATTCTGTAATTTGCATTTACATTTTTATATAGAACAAAATTTAAAAAATAAATTAGAACTTAAAATTGAAAGTTGGGCTTAAAATATATTTAAAACTTAATGTTTGATTTTCTCTTGTGTTTTTAACATCTCTCTTCAAGCTTTTCTAAATTCAAACACACAAAAAACTCCCCTTTTCTTTAAAACAAATAAATATATTAGTCAGAAACATAAAATGGAAGAATACATCCACACATACAGTTAGAAATAGATCAGTCTTTGATTAAAAAAAAAAAAAAAAGAATGCAAATGTTTTGTTCTTCACAATGATCTTCTTTTTTTTTTTTCTCAAACTTCTTCTGACACTTAAAATTCAAAGCCTACATCACTTGGTTCCTATATACACAGGAAGTCATGTGAGATTATGTCACATAAACTGGTGGCATTTTGCACATTGATAATCTGGGCCATCATGCATTTTACACTCACAACAGACATGAATAAAAATTATAAAAAATTATTTATATTTCTTTCTAGCATGACTATTTTTAGAAAGATTATTGAGGGTTTCATTAATACACTTGTACTTTTCTTCTAAAGCTAATAAAATAAGAAACAAAGAACATTTACAATATTATACTGTCACAGTCAAGTCTTTTATTTCAATTTATGACTTTATATACAGGATTTACACATATGCATAAGAGTTAAAAGATTACTTACGATGATGCAAATTTTAAAAAGGGAGAAAGATTGATTCAATGATCAAGATAAGTCAGGCATATACATGATCAAACTGGTCAAACACACTGATAGTTTCTACTGTATTGGATTCACATATATATTATCTAAAAGAATCAAAGAACATTTTAGTTTAATAAATACAATGTCCAGAACAACAATAAAGTATAAAAATACAGTAGCTCCTTGTTATATTGTGCATGTAGGGAGACAGTTGAAATGATAAATATATGATATGGCACAATATAATCAATGTATTTATATATTTATGCCATTACAACAATTTGGATGACACAAAAATAATGTGATATATTCCAATGAGTGATATAGTGTGTCATGATATAACAAGGGGCTACTGTACTTAATAAAGAACATTATTTTTAAACTGTAAGACTAAATATCTGCATCCATAATTCCAGTATAATAAGTCCTGTTAATATATAGAATGTACTAGTATACAAAATAAATTATAAAGGGGCTACTGTATTTACAATTCTTTCTGAACTTTGTTAAGTCTTGCAAAGCATGTTCCACATTAGGTATGATTGTTTCAAGTTTAGATGGAGGATTTGGCACAAACATGGGGCCAAGTTTGGTGGCATCTCAGAGGAAAGAAGTCATCCCAGCATATCAGAGGGTATAGATCAGAAGAAGGGACTGTCAGTAATGTAGTATCCAGGTGAGCTTACTATGATACCTCTGTTTTAGTCTGGCAGTAACTCAGTCCATTAAGTCCACGACTCTTGCATTAATCTCAACTAATAAATTAGCCGAGAAATGAAAACTAATGAAATGAAAATGAATCCTCCAATCATACAAGGTCCCAAAGGATAGTGTATTTGCGGCATTGAACAGAATGGATTGCTTTCCTTAAGCACACAAAATACAGTTTAGGAGTAGTGAAGTGCAACCAATGGGTAGATGGATTCTCCAAATCAACATGGGGTAAATTACTAATGTCCAACATTCCAATAGAAAATCAAGTTTAACATTGTTCCTACAATTTTCAAAACCAACTTGCAATATGTCTTGACTGGCATAGCCATTTAATTTAAAACTAATTCAGAGCTGCCGTGTAAAGATAACAAACACACTCAGATAACCTTAAAAAACCAGCAAAAATTTAATAACTAAAATGCTTTTGGATGTTTTTAACGATCTTCCAGTAGAATATGTAATGGAATGCCACAATGGTAATTTGGATAATTATATTATTCTCTTTTGTTATCTTTGCTCGGCAGCTCTTTAAATGGCTCTTGAAAATTTGTAGGAACAATGTTAAACTTGATTTTCTGTTGTATTGTCGGACATTAGGAATTTATCCCATATTGATTTGGAGAATCTGTCTACCCATTGGTTGCACTTCACTACTCCCAAACTGCATTTTGTGTGCTTAAGGAAAGCAATCCATTCTGTTCAATGCCACAAATATGCTCTCCTTTGGGACCTTATATGATTGCAGGACTGTTTTTCATTCTTCGACTAATTTATTAGTTGAGATTAATGCAAGAGTCGTGGACTTAGTTGCCAAGTTACTACCAGACTAAAACAGATACATCCTAGCTAGCTCACCTGGATACTATGTTACCAACATCCAGGGGCAGATCTACATAAGGACTAATAGGGCTCCCAAGTGTCAAGGGCCCACAAAAATTGAATTATCATTATAAATTTTTATACATTTTCACTAACAATGAGCACTTATTGTATAGTAAAAAATAGTTAATATTAATAATACAGTTGACTCCCCTATAACACGGTAGATATGTTCTGGTATTTATGAATCCATTTTCTACAAGTGCAGCCAATCACAGCCCGGCACGTATGCAGTTTACGGACTACAGCTGTTTGAAAGGTTTCTTCCATAAAATTAATCGATTCTAGATTAATTTGACTCAACATTTCCAAAATACATATAATTTTTTGGGAATAATCCATATAAACTTTGCTATAAACAAAAAATTGTAGGATTACTTACTGAGTGTGCACCGTTCGACTATGCCATTGCTTAAGCTTGTTTTCATCGTGGAGCTTGTCATCGAATGGCGCTCGCGTGCTTCCAGATAAATTATTTTTTTGTGAAAAATTTGCTGAACTTTGGAGACATCATTAATATAAATATAATTTTTATGGACATTAAATAATAAATGGTTTTTAGTAGGTGTGCTGCTCGTTTAAACTCAGTGGTTTGTACAATATCCACTATTGGTCTAGATTCGACCAATCCTGTTGCAACACGAGTCGACGACGATGTTTTACCAAATTATATGAGTTTTTTTAGCATGTTTGTATGAATACTGTCACAATTTTTTTGCCGTGATATATGAATTCAAACTATAGGAACGCGTGTTATAGGGGGGTCGACTGTATAATAATAATGATAATTTATAGTATTATTTGTATTAACAAAAAATGGGACCCCTTTGGGCTTCAATAAGCACTAGGCCCTGAAAAACCTAGATCCATCTCTGCCAACATTCCAGGACCCCTTCTTCTGATCTATATCCTCTGATAAGCTGGGATGACTTCTCTCCTTCGAGATGTCTGTGGGAGGCCACCAAACTTGGCCCCATGTTTGTGCCAAATCCCTTACCTAAACTTGAAACAATCATACATAATGTATTCACAGTTTAGAACACACTATGAAAGTCTTCATATTCTGTCCTTTTTGAACACCTCAGAAACATACTCTAATACCAAATTCTCTTATAAATTATTATTAGTTTAGCCGGTTCTAGCCTGATAATTTGGCTTTGGTTAGTGTACTGCTTTAACATAATGGTCTTTATGAGTAGAGTCAATCTTTTATTTGGGGGTCCCTTTATCACCTAAACATTATAGTTTAATTGATAAAGGGATCACTTTGCTATCTCATTGGGTTGTATAATCATCAGTAAAAGTATGTAGAATATTCCCATTTTAATTAAAGAAATAAGACTGCTTTCTCAGCTTAGATTATTAGAACAGTTATATATTTTGATTTTTCTCTAAACTTGCTAAAGTAATTAATTCTCACGATGACCAAGATGTACATGTAGTATGGAGCTGGTAGAGAAATCAGAGGTATTCAATAAACATATGTTGAATAGTTCTGATTTTTCCACATTTACAACATCCCAGCCAATTTACTTAAGATGATTGTACTTATTGATACTGGACGTGTGCATTAGATGTAAGAAATTTTTAAAAACATTCTAAAATAGGTTTCGTTCATTATAAATGGAAATTATTCAATTTTTCCTGAAGGTGGTCAATCAACTGACTGAAAATGTTAGAAGTTTAAATAAAATGACTGCGTCTTAAAAGGTTTTTGTTGTTTATTGTTCTTATTTTCTCTCACAATGATAATTCCATTATCAGTAAAATATTTTAACAGGAAAGTCAGTATTGTTTATTTTGTAGATTCCAGAATAACTAGAATGTGAATATGTTACTAATTAGTTAGTGTATGAAAAGAGGAAAAACGTTATGTACAAGTGAAAATTAAAGAAGTCTGTCAAACACAGGCAAAAATAACTGAATTTTGTTTTAATGATATCCTATATCCTATACTATCAATAACTTTTTCTTTTTTGTTACAATTCTGATATCTGAAAGTAAATATAAACTAGTATACGATATACAGGTTTTTTTTTTCATTGGTTTGCTTATGTGAAAATCTGACAAGATGTGGAAAAAATGCAAAATCTAAATAATGGCATAATGACTTGATAAAAATATACAGGTAATCCCCGTATAACACAGCATTTCTATAGCATGGATTCACTCTAACATGGTTTGAGAATTGGGTAAAACCCTCATACAACATGAAATGTAATAAATTTTCACATACTTAAGTACTAATAGTTTGTGAAAATTATTATTTTTGTGAACTGTTAGTACTGTACTTAAGTATGTAAATTTTCTTTTCCGCCTTCTGTTGATACATGTAATCCTTCTCAAAACTTGTTTCAGTGTTGCCAGATCTCAACGCTTCTGATTTTGTGTTGCCAGATGTTTTCCCTTATTCCATACTTGCCTTATTCTTCATAAGTGCTTAGCACCATATAAGGAAATTTATAAAGATCTTTTAGCTAAAAGCAAGCAATCTAAAATAACATCTTTTGCAAAAGGTAGAGCATGGATCTGAAATAATGCAGAAAAATGCTCAAAGGATAAGATATCTTGCCAAAAAGAAAATGCCCTCGGTTAATAGTGCTTAGTGGTGACGAAGAAAACATTGTTTAATTTATATCAATATGTATCGTTTAAGAAAATTTAATAAAGATATTTATCTTAATTATGAAAACATAATAGCATGTTTTTAATTTTTGGAATCTAACCCCTCTTTTTGTACTAGTTCTTTGTTTCATATAACATGGATTCGCATAACACGGCAATTTTTTGGAACATAACTCCCGTGTTACATGGGGTTACTTGTATATATTTAATACAAAATTTAATATGAATAATAACTTTAATACAAAAAATATATATAATGCACAAAATAACAATTTTTTTAAAAAACACAAAGGAACATTTAATTCACAAATCCCATCAACAAGCTTCAGTTCATAAATCTATATTATGCATTCTAGAATTTTCAATATTTAATTAATTATTAAAATAATAAACTTATATTTGCTAGAATAATTGTTTAATCATTTATTTGTTACTAATTGTTAAGTTTGAATAAGTTGTTGTTATTTTTTTTTTTAAATTTAAGAATAAAAGATGAGCCAATGTCAGAAATAAATTTTCCTGTGAATGAAGAAATTGAGGAAAGTGCAATGGATGAACCTCATACACCTTTGCAACTAGAAGAACTTCCAAGTGCTTTACAAACTTTGGAAACCGAAGGTTCTGCAACTATGAAAGACGAAGAAAATATGAAATGGCCTGGGCAGAATGTTAAAAAAGAAGGCTCGTAAGTTATTGATTCCATGAAGTTAGTCTTTTAATACTGTTTTAATAACCTGTGTGAAATTTTATTAATAATAACTTCACTAATATAATTCTTACCAAACTGACAAATTCTAATTACCTAACAAGATTTACTCCTAATAAATTACCAGTGAATCTACTCCTAACCTTGATCCAGATGATGAGATTGATGGTAGTGATTCTCCTACATCTTCAATGGTTAGTGACATTGATATGTCTTCACAAGGCATAAATTCTATCGGAGTTACTGACATATCCCCTGGTATTGAATGCACTCGTATTGGAAAACCCCCAAAGAAAAAGTAAGTTAGCATATGTAATTCTTACTTACAGTTATTTGCATGTAGAATGCATTTGTTTAATTCTAATAGTTTTTGTCTATTAGAAATTAATTATTTGTTTATAAATTAATAAAACTAATATATTTTTGTAAAATGTTTAATAAAAATTAAATTATAACTTTTGTAATTGTACATTTTGATAGTTATAAAGCATTCTGATATATTATCTACAAATATAGAAAAATTTAGATGCATGCAATATTAATGTCAATATCTATTCTATTTGAAATAGTAGAACAATTTATGAATAAACTATATTGATACAATATTCATTACAAATAATTCAGAAGTTAGCTAAAGGATTATATAGATACATAGATGGATTTATTTTTTATAATCACTTTTTAATGAAACATCAGTTAATATATAACACATAAATAAATATAATATTTTCAGAATTTTTTAAAGTTATTTATTTATTCAATATAAAATATTTTTAAAGTTTTAATGACACATTATAGATAGATTCACAAAATATTATGAGAATCATTATTATTTCTTTCACTATAAATTAGTCAAGAAATGAGAATAATGTTGAAGAATATTTGGATGATGATACATTTTGTATGTTTTCTATTAAAAAAATATTGAAAATATAGAAATTGATTTTATGGTAATAACTAAAATTCATTAATATAAAATATGCAATATAAAAGACATTTAATATTATATTAAAGATTAAAAAGTTTTAAAATGTAATTAAAAACACAAATTTCAGAAAAAATTTAGTATTAAAATTAATTTCCTTTTTAATAATCATATTGATAAGAGCATACAAGTGAAAATTTCATCAACTCTGTAAATTTGTAACTTTCCTTCTTATTGATCATCAATTTTTTCTGTTACAAAATCAAGAGGTCAAAAGTGGCTCAAAAACATACATATAGATATAAATTTAGGAGCTGTCCATTAATTAACAGTTATATAAAAGAAGATAGAGAATTTATTTGATTTTCCAAATGGTTCAAAATATCCAACTTAAGTTTTGTGAAGAAAGGAATATTCTCAGATCAATATAAAATTAGATTCTAGAAATATTGATGATTTTATTTAAAAATAAGCCTAATCAATAATTTGTAAATAATGTATAACTATTAAGATTTGACAGTAGGCATTTGACAGTATAAAAATATTTTTTGATTGAGAATCAATTATCTATTATATCTGATTATAATATATGTAGTTTTTCTCATCATAAGATAAAAAAACTAATTTGGATGATGATTCAAATTAGGAATAGGAATCAGTTTCTTCAACATCACTTTAAAATCAGTTTGACAATTTTATCATCTTTAATCATATTAAGAACTATAATACAGAAGTGGACTCCAACCATTTAATATGAGAAACTTTTATCATACAGGCGTTAAATTACAAACAAATGTCCATTTTTAACGACCTGATGAAGACGAAAATAATTATCTTCGAAAGCACTTGTCGGTCTAGCGACATTTGTTTGCAATTTAACGCCTGTATGATAAAAGTTTCACACATATTAAGAACTTTTCATTGCTTGAATATTGCCATTTTGATGGTATAATAAAATTGATATAATCTAAAATGTACTGAAAACATTTCAAGTCTTTAATACCAAAAGAAATGACGTAACAATTAAAATTTTTATTTCTAGTATTCTGTATAAATTATCAAATGTTTAGCACTTGAATGATTTTAATCTCTAATGATCACTTTTTACTAAGTTTGTCAATTAAATCCCAGGAGTACATAAATTTTAAGGAAACTACAAGTTTGAATAAGAATGAAAAAGTTTTCATATATGTGATATTTTTGAAGAACCAATGCATTTTTGTATTTACTTGCAGAACTGTTGGGAATATTTTTAAAACTCATTTAAATTTATTGGTGCCAAGTCATTTGTAAAATTTGCATTTAATGCCTTTTATATTATCTTTCAAAAATCAAATTAATGCTAAAAGAGAACAAGGAACAATATGTAGAAGATAAACCAGCAGGATAACAGTATGGTTTAATTCTAAATTTTATCAAATCTTTCTCTAATGTCATTGCACAGTGAGACTGTGTGTTACTGTGTAACAGGCACCAAATTCTTCAAAAAAAACATCTGATTAAAAAATTCATCTTTTGAAAAGGCATTTGACAGTTAATTAATTAATGTTGTGATTTTTCAAAATATGAGGGCAGGCTGAAAAGTAATGCACATATGCTTGTAGAACATGAACAAAAACAAATAGCAATATCGGGCAAAAAGTACATTAAAGTATAATTTTTAAGCTTCAAAATCATATATTTATTTTTCAGCATAGTCACCATTAAGGCTAACAAATTTCTCCCAACGTGTAACAAGTTTTTTCATTCCGTCACTGAAAAATTCTTTTGACTTTTCTTGAATCCAGGACTTGACAGCTGCCTTCACCTCATTGTCTGAGGTGTAATGATTATCCTTGAGGTCTCTCTTGAGTAGAGGAAACAAATAAAAATCAGAAAGCGCAAGATCGGGGGAATAAGGAGGGTGTGGAATCGGTTCAAACTTCAGGTTTCGCAGAGCCTTTCCAGTTGTGCGCGAGGCGTGTGGATGAGCATTGTCATGTTGCAAGATTATTGGTGCCAGGCTGCCTCTAACATGTCAAACTCAATGTCAGAGGTGTTTTAGAGTCTGTATGTACTGAGAAGAATTAAACATTGCAACAAGGTGCAACGGTAATTGTCTGTGGCAGTGATCGGACTTCCGCTGCATGTTTCATCAACAATTATGGCTTTTCCAGGCTCGCAACCACGAAATTTTATTATCCATCAATTTACAATAGACCTATCAACAGCATCGTCATCATAANTATCTATTGGGTTGTGCAAATTTTTGATTACAGTATAATATTCAATAATATTAAATCGATATAAGGTTGTATAATATTTCAAATAAGAATAACATTGATGATTGTGAGCATATGACAAAAAAGTTAAATTGGTAAAACAAATATAGTTTGTATTTACATTCTTCTCTCAGGTAATTAACACATAAATGTGAATGAAGTTAAAATCTTACAATATTATACATAAATTTAAAAAATAATTAATTGAATAATTGTAGATCAAAACTAGATGTTTCTGTCTTGTAGAGAGAAGAGAAATTGTAGGAGTCCAATAGCTCTTTTAAATCCTTATATGATTGCCATATTTAGTTCTAAGTTTTGTAGAGGTTATCAGAGCACTGATTAGTATAGACACAGAATAAAAAGTGGGCTAACTATTTCAGATGATGATAGCTTTTTTCATCTATCAAACTATAAGTAGCTCTGACTTTAACCAGAAATTTGATTTTATAAGTGTAACTGTCTAGATTGGCTTCTTATTTGATCAATTTAGATTATATTGATTTATTTTTTTATAATTCTTATTTTATTTGAACTATTGCTTGTACAGACAGACATCTAGTGTATCCTTTACTTATCAGTTTTGGATGATTTGGCAAAACTGTGGTAAATTGGTCAAAACTAGCCAAACTCAAATTAACGTCATTCATTGTTGTGTGTACAGTTTATTTGTGGTTAAATGGAGACTTTGTCAAGAACTTCATAATGGATATTTATATCAATACTGAAGATATTAAGCTTAATCCAGGACATTATAGTACATTGTTTAGGCTTTATAACATTTAAATTAGCTGGAAGATATAGCAATAGATTCCTTCCCAAATTATAAGCCATGGATTCAACATGGTGTGTCACAATATTATATAGAGATTCATGTAGGTGAACTGCTCGAACTCGATCACAATGCATTAATATTGTAAAACCTCACAAGTATTTTTATTCTTTACATAAGACGATAATGTGATGCCCAGTGGACAAAAATGACATTCCTACAGTAAAAATTAGAAAATATGGGAGAAAAAAATAAATCATATCTTCTCAGTTGGTTGCCTTAACTTGCTTGCATTTTATTTTTCCAGCTCTATTATTTATAATAGAGGGAAAGTATGGCAATCAGTCAAAAAACGATATCCCAAGAATTTTACACTTTTGGACTCAGGACCTTAAAATGTCATGAAATACAAAAAAATTTTGGAGATTTTTCTGTATGTATGGGCGTGTGTTTGTGTGGAGGAGGCACAATTTTGTTCACCCTTTTTTGAAACTTAATAACTCCCATGATTTGAAATTTTCTGAAATTTTGCAGGGAAGTTTGTGTATTAAGGGGATCAATGCTATTTCATTTTGATGGTTAAAGATTGACAAGTGGAGAGATAAAGAGAGTCTTGTGTCATGTATCGAGTAGGGTTGGACTTAATGACGATCTTATTCGTTATTAGCATTTGCAATTTTTTATAAAATCCATCCCTATTCTTAAAATTAAGCTTTTTGCCATTTTATAATAATTAAAAATATGAAAAGATTTTAATAATAAAATATCATAACATATGGTGCCCCCCACACAGTTTTAAAAGTTGCTGGGAAACTTGTCTCTAGATTTTTTAAGTATGAAATTATCATTTCTTAATATTTTAAGATATTCACAGTTTACTTTAATTTGAAAAAAGATGTTTATTATGTTATAATCCATTTTTATAATATATTTGAAATAAATAAATTGTTTATTTCAGCATGTTCATTATTATGGTATCATAACAAAAATAAAATTAATCAGTTACCTACAAGTGATGAACAGCTTTCAGCAACAACAAAATCTCTATTGTCATTGCTGAATTTAACTCAAGGACAGAAAAGCAGGCGGCATTTCCCAAAAGGGGAAGAAATTGATATGCAGATATTGATGTCGGAATGGGAATTGGCTGATGGCTGTCTTCCTATTATTCCACTTACTAGGATAAAACATGCTCAAGATTTTTTGGATTCGTTTCTTATTCAGGTATTAAATTTTTTTTAATAAATTAATAAATATTTCAAAATATGAGAGATATTTTGTAATTTAGTTGTTTTATTAGAAATATGCGGGGTGATCAAAAAGTAAGTTTACAAGGTCCGTGGTTAAAAACAAATGCATCGTTGAGTGTAATGCCAATGTAGGTAGATAGTAATGATCTACATTGGCAACAATAAATGGTTACAAGGATATGTTACTTTGGGACACATGTGCATTTTCAAATGGTGATAAAGTTAGAAAAATTGTTTCACAAAGAAGCAGTTTAATTTTTTTGTGGAAATTGCTTCATATTATGATATGGTAGCAAGCTAGAGGGGTGTATGGGGTTCTTAGAGGGGTAGTAACTTTTGAAAGTGTCAGCCGCACTGAAATAGTGGACACCGTGGACACCGTAGACCTGTACCCCATGAGGACCCAACTCTCACTTATGGCTCCAAGTAGTTGGTAGTGCATGCTAATGACTTCGAGCAGACTGCGTTATATCGAATCAGTATTAAGCGAGGTAGCACTAAGCGGGGTCTTACTGTACTTAATATATGAAGAGTGCTCAAGAGAAGCACAAGATGATGGCGTGAAATTGTTGTCAACCTCCTGACAGGAGAAGACACCTAAAGAAGAAGAAGCAAGCTAGAGACCATTAATAGAAAGCATGCTGAATTCCTTATCCAAGGCATTATCCTCTTGTGACAATGTCTAACTACTTATAGCACTTCAGACTACAGTATTAATTTATTGCAGATATTTTAATGGAAGATTTGCCATTATCTCTCATGTAGCTCAGACTGAGTTTTTTTTCTCATTTTCCCTTATGTAAAGGAATACAGATATAATCATTATTTCACTACTGATGAAGAAGGGAAAGTTGTCATTGCTGAGTGACTGCTTGGGATGAAAAAGTTCACCTGTTACAATAAATGCCTGAACAGTTTAAGTGATTTTGTTGATGAAGTATAGCTGCCAGCAAACAATAATACTCTATTATTGTTTGTCAGTAGCTCTATTCTATTATACTTTGTCTAATGAAGGAAAACAACATAATTACGGTTTTTGTTATTTAAGCACTATAAAAGAGCAATTAATTGACCACTAGGCATCCTTTCGTCCTTTTATTTATTATTTCAACTAAATAATAAATAATAAAATATAATTGCACTTTATAGTGCTTAAACAACAAAAAGTATAGCAACATGGTTTTAGATTGGCAAAAAATAATTATGTTCCTATGGAGGTTTTGTGTAAATTGTGGTTTTTATTTGTTACAACTGAAGAGGGCCATTTAGAGCTGAAATGCATTTTGTAACAACAAATGTAGTAAAATGATAAATACTTGTGTTGGTGAAACAGGACATCATGACTCTTAAATTTGTCACTGGAACCACAAGTGGACTTATTAAAAAACTGCTTTGGGAAAGGATTCTTAGAGGATACCTATTGGTAACATTATGTTTTACATCTGTC
Organism: Centruroides sculpturatus; assembly: GCF_000671375.1. Taxonomy (NCBI): domain Eukaryota; kingdom Metazoa; phylum Arthropoda; class Arachnida; order Scorpiones; family Buthidae; genus Centruroides; species Centruroides sculpturatus. Next base: position 228,274 of record NW_019385394.1, read on the forward strand.
CACAGAAAAAGATTAATTTTTATGATTTCTTTTATGGATTTTTAAAATTATTTGTGTTGCTGGCCTTGTAAAGTGTTTTCTGATCACTACACATATATTTTAGTTTTAATAATTGATAAATTGATGTTTGTGTGATGACTGATGATATAGCTGAGCATTTTATGGACATAAATAACCAAGCTTTATTTATGTTGACATCTTATGATTAAGTTTAAGGTTATAATTACGTAACTCATTGTGAATGAGCCTTTATTCACGTACTTGGAGATTGCTCACATGTTCATAAAAAAGTTCAGATTTCTAGTTTTCTGTGACAATGATATATAAATATATTATGTGTTTTTTGTATAAAAAACTGTCAAAATATCAATAATTAAAAACAATGAGATCAGTATATTCAATTCCACTAAAAAATAAAATTATTTTTAGTTAAAAGCAAGTAAAAAATACTCAATCTACTTCCGACTTCAAGGACAATGATGATGGATTTAGATTATGCTAAATGCTTTTTGAGAGAACGCTATACACCAGTAACATTCAGATTACCCACATCCATATAATCCAGTATACGATTGGGTTATGTAAAGAAAATAGAAAAATTAATTATAAAATTGGCAATAAAAAGAAAGGTAAAAAAATATTTAATTTACGTAAGAAATATAAGATATTAAAAAATATAATAGAGATAACATAAAAACCAATGATTCTGATCAATATGATTTAAATAAATATGCTAAACTCTCAGAGAAATGACTACCTACTAATACCGAAAAACAAGAAAAAGTTAGTAATTAATCTTACAAGTGTAGATATACCATGAGATTATCTAAGACTTCTATCTGCTGGAACTAATATGAATCTTCCAATGTGTTCCAAAACCTTACCAATAATAGCTGAAATAGAAAATGCAATAAGAAAACTTCAGGTAATAAAGAGGAACAAGTGAAATTAAGAACAGCCATAAGTAAGGAATTGATAAAATTTAAAGGTAAAAATAAAAATAATGGTTATATAATAGATAAAAAAGCGATTAAAATAATTAACAAGACGAAAAGATGAATTAAATTTTTTAATAAAAGTAAGATTTCTTTGATTAAAGCAGATAAATCACATCAATTGGTTATTTTGAAAAAAGAAGAACTATTAGCTAAAAAAATGGAAATAGTATCATCTGATGAATATGAATTATTACCAAGAAATCCTATAGAATAAATTAAAAGTGATCTTATTAAATTATTAAAAAATATAAAAGAAATTTCAGCCAGTCAAGTTAAAAATATTTTGGATTTTAATTATGTAAGAGAACCTAACTTAAATGTAAGACTTAAAACACATAAACCTGGAAATACTTGCAGACCTCTTGTGGATTTTAGAAGAACTGTCTTATATAATTTGGAATGTTTTTTAAAAAATTCTTTACAGGTAATGGATAAATTAGTTTGCAGTATACAAAACACCAATGAACTGGTCAATGGATTGTTAAAAGGTAAAATTAAAAAAACTTTTCATATTATGAGTCTCGATATAAAATCTACGTACCCATCTACTATTTTGGAAATGATCATAGAAAGTCTTAGTGCATATAATATTCCTGAATATATAATAAAACTTATAGAATTTATATTTAATAATAATTATTTAAAAATTTCCACAGATTATTATAGACAGAAAAAAGGTATTGCTATGGGACCAGTCATCGGGCCAAAATTAGCTGATATTTATATGATTACAATAGATGAAAGAATCTTGACATTAACAGGTATTAAATATTATGAAAGATATGTAGATGACATAATATTAGTATATGATTCATAAACAGTTTCATCTAAAGATATTGAAGATTATGCAAATAGACTACAGGAAAATTTAAATTTTACAAATGAAGATGAACAACAACAAGAGCTGAATTTCTTGGATGTTGTTATAAAGAGAGAGGAAACAAGGGTTTTATTTCGTAAGTATGAAAAACCATTCAATAATAATAAAACCATTATTTATAAATCGTATTGTCCCATAGAGACTAAAAAGAATGTATTTATCATGGAATTAAGGAAGATTTTGAATAGAACAACTTTACAAGAAAATATAGATATAGAAATAAAACAACTTTTTAAAAAATTTCTGTTAAATGATAACCCAAAGTATATTCTTTGTAAGTGGTACAACTCTTATTTGAATTATAGATTTAATGTTAAAAATGAGATAAAAAATGTTTCTTATATAAAATTTCCTTATGTCATTAATATATTTGAAAAATATAAACTGATTTTTAAAGAATTTTCTATATGCATAGTTGCGAATCAAAAAAATAAGATGTTAAATGTGATCAGCATCGTAAATAATGAAGATACAAATATGCATAAAGATCAATTTAAGATTGCAGGTGTTGTCTATAGAATGTCATGTACCTGTCAAAATCCAAATTATTACATTGGAGAAACTGGAAGAAAGCTGGAGTTGAGGATAAACACGAGGCAGCTATCAGATTTAGAAGGATGGAATCGGTGTGGTTCCTACATTGTAATGAATTTGATTGTAATATAAATAATAAAAATACTAAAATATTATATAAAGTAGAAAATTGTACTGAAAGAAAAATTGTTGAACATTTTTACATCATCGCGTATGCAAATGTAATTAATTTAAATACCAGGATGTACTTTGATGCATGCTGGGAAAAGTTGCTGGATTTAAAACAAGAACAGCAACCACTAACTTGATGTATTCACTGATGAGGCCTACTAGAAAGACGAAATGCATTTGGTATATATCATTTATGGAATAAAAGTGTTGGTAATAATGAAAGTTTAGTTTGTTTCTCGTCATTTGTTTGTCTTTTTGACTTGTATTGTCCTCGAAGTCGAAAGTAGATCGAGTATTTTTTACTTGTTTTTAACTGAGAATAATTTTATTTTTAGTGTCAAAATATTCACTTTTATAGAATGGATGAAAAAGCTTTGAAACCTTATGTTGGAGAAATTAAAGACAGTCTAATTCTAATGTATTAATTAATTAATTTAATTAAATAGATGCATCAGAATTAGACAAATGTATGTCTGAAATAACCAAAGGTAACCAAATTATGTACTTAATTCAAAAATAATATAACTATATGAATTTTCTCAGAATCACAAAGGTTGATAATAGAATTGCTAATAGAGGAGAAAATAGAGAACTTTATACAAACAATTAAGAAATGTTTGTAAAGTTTGTAATGTTTTTAGAAGACAAGTTTCTATTTTTTTACTTATAGATGTAATTAATTATATTTATTTTTACTTATTATCTTTAATAATTATTCATTGTTATTATGGATAATGATATTTGCAGATTATATAAATTAATAAAAATTTTTAAATTTTAATGGTGTCATTTTGGTTTTTAGGGCCACGATTGGTTTTCTTCTTGGCTAAGTATAACGGATATTTTTCCAATATTGATAAAATTTGAATTGCTTCCTTTTATCGACATCGGCGGTACATTACAAACTAAAATTCATCTGGATGGTCTTATCATGGTAATGAATTTAAAATGCTTAATCAATAAAGTATCCAAACTTGAATAAATTGCCGTCTGGTATCGCTATATTTATTTAAATTGAAAAAGCCAATGTTAAATGAAACAAGAATTAGATTTCAGAATGGATCGACAACACTAATAAATAATTTGTGCAAATAAAATAATTATAACTATAAAAACTTTCATAAGCGAAGAAGTTATATAAGTTCAACCGTAAGAAAATTTGATAATTATTCAATATTTGTCATTTACTATTGCTAACAATCTAGTAATTTTGAATCAGATAATTAGTTTTCTAAAAATTCTTGGAATATCTGATTACTTTGGCAAGAAATAATAAATCTAAATTATAACAAAAAATAACTGTTTTCAATGTATTTGAATATAAATTATTTGATTTATCTTGGTTCCAGTAATCCTTTTACTTCAAACAATTTGTAATCGTGTAAAAAAATTGTTATAACAAAAATCTAAATTTGCTTTTTTTCTATCGTGATAGCGAGACACTGCATTTTGAAAATTTTTAAGAATAAATTATCTGACACAAAATAACTTTTTCTCAAAGATGGTTAATTTACGTTACAATCAGAAAAATTTTCTTTAAGTATTTTCAGTTTAAAAATATTAAAATTTATTTCAGAAAATTATTAAATTTAGAAGTTTTAGTTATTGGAGCTAAAANATTTTTACATATAATTTCTCAACCAGAAACAGATGCTTATTATTATATCATGATAGTTTCGGAACCCCATGTGGCATTTACCATTACTGCAAACTTACAAGGTATTCTTTACTTTTTAGAAATAGTTATAAGAAAAAAGAAAAAATTAGTAACAAATATATTAGATATTACTAAAATACTAGCAACATTTGTTATTTATTTTCTCATTAATATGAAAATAAATATTTATACAGTTTTTAATTATGATTTTTAATATCTGTTTGCACTTAACTTTATATGAAATTTATATGATTACAGAATTTTAAACTTAAAATATGAAAGTGAATAAATATCAGTACTATTGTATCAAAATGTAAGCAGATCATTAATTAAAGCAACTGAACTGTTTATTGAAAAAATTGAAGCATTTTTTGGCTAAAATTTAGCCATCTTCAACTTTGTATTGAATAAATAAGGGATGGAGAGTCAAATCTCTTTATGGGAATTGGAGTCAGTTTTAAAAAATACCAACTCAGGAGTCAGGAATTGTATAATTTTGCACTGACTCCCCATCTCTGAGGTGGAGAATTGAGGAGTCAAATCTTTTTATGTAAGTCGGATGTCAGAGTGGATTTTAAAAATTATAGAGTTGGGAGACATGTATTTTCCACTGACTCTCCATTCCTGAAATAAACAATGATATTTATATAATAGTTTGAGTGATTACTGTAATTTCCCAATTTTAAATTATATAATGTGATCAAAAAGTCACACAACTCAATCTTCAAATGGCCATATTATTGTATACAACATAACCATCAGATATTTTTCTCAACTGGTGGCAGTACTTGTAGTTTGTGACTCATGCATTGACTTCTAGAAACACAAGTCTGAGTGAATGGTAGTAGATAACTGATGGTATTGCACACAGTGTTTTTTCTCAGATCCAGCATATATTTGCTGTTAACTCCCCCACATAATTGATGAGCTTAAAGTTAGCTTTGTTACAGCAATTTAGAATGTGCCAGTGTCAATTCTACTTAAAGTGGCTGCTAACCTTAAGAGTACAAGAGTGTATCCAGGATGAAGGTAGGCATTTTGAACATATGCTGTAAGCATCGTCTTTAACATTGAACATTGCCCTAAAAACATTGTGATTTAACATTATGATATTCTCTGTAAACAACAATGTGATTTCTGTACTATTATCTATTGGGTTGTGCAAATTTTTGATTACAGTATAATATTCAATAATATTAAATCGATATAAGGTTGTATAATATTTCAAATAAGAATAACATTGATGATTGTGAGCATATGACAAAAAAGTTAAATTGGTAAAACAAATATAGTTTGTATTTACATTCTTCTCTCAGGTAATTAACACATAAATGTGAATGAAGTTAAAATCTTACAATATTATACATAAATTTAAAAAATAATTAATTGAATAATTGTAGATCAAAACTAGATGTTTCTGTCTTGTAGAGAGAAGAGAAATTGTAGGAGTCCAATAGCTCTTTTAAATCCTTATATGATTGCCATATTTAGTTCTAAGTTTTGTAGAGGTTATCAGAGCACTGATTAGTATAGACACAGAATAAAAAGTGGGCTAACTATTTCAGATGATGATAGCTTTTTTCATCTATCAAACTAGAAGTAGCTCTGACTTTAACCAGAAATTTGATTTTATAAGTGTAACTGTCTAGATTGGCTTCTTATTTGATCAATTTAGATTATATTGATTTATTTTTTTATAATTCTTATTTTATTTGAACTATTGCTTGTACAGACAGACATCTAGTGTATCCTTTACTTATCAGTTTTGGATGATTTGGCAAAACTGTGGTAAATTGGTCAAAACTAGCCAAACTCAAATTAACGTCATTCATTGTTGTGTGTACAGTTTATTTGTGGTTAAATGGAGACTTTGTCAAGAACTTCATAATGGATATTTATATCAATACTGAAGATATTAAGCTTAATCCAGGACATTATAGTACATTGTTTAGGCTTTATAACATTTAAATTAGCTGGAAGATATAGCAATAGATTCCTTCCCAAATTATAAGCCATGGATTCAACATGGTGTGTCACAATATTATATAGAGATTCATGTAGGTGAACTGCTCGAACTCGATCACAATGCATTAATATTGTAAAACCTCACAAGTATTTTTATTCTTTACATAAGACGATAATGTGATGCCCAGTGGACAAAAATGACATTCCTACAGTAAAAATTAGAAAATATGGGAGAAAAAAATAAATCATATCTTCTCAGTTGGTTGCCTTAACTTGCTTGCATTTTATTTTTCCAGCTCTATTATTTATAATAGAGGGAAAGTATGGCAATCAGTCAAAAAACGATATCCCAAGAATTTTACACTTTTGGACTCAGGACCTTAAAATGTCATGAAATACAAAAAAATTTTGGAGATTTTTCTGTATGTATGGGTGTGTGTTTGTGTGGAGGAGGCACAATTTTGTTCACCCTTTTTTGAAACTTAATAACTCCCATGATTTGAAATTTTCTGAAATTTTGCAGGGAAGTTTGTGTATTAAGGGGATCAATGCTATTTCATTTTGATGGTTAAAGATTGACAAGTGGAGAGATAAAGAGAGTCTTGTGTCATGTATCGAGTAGGGTTGGACTTAATGACGATCTTATTCGTTATTAGCATTTGCAATTTTTTATAAAATCCATCCCTATTCTTAAAATTAAGCTTTTTGCCATTTTATAATAATTAAAAATATGAAAAGATTTTAATAATAAAATATCATAACATATGGTGCCCCCCACACAGTTTTAAAAGTTGCTGGGAAACTTGTCTCTAGATTTTTTAAGTATGAAATTATCATTTCTTAATATTTTAAGATATTCACAGTTTACTTTAATTTGAAAAAAGATGTTTATTATGTTATAATCCATTTTTATAATATATTTGAAATAAATAAATTGTTTATTTCAGCATGTTCATTATTATGGTATCATAACAAAAATAAAATTAATCAGTTACCTACAAGTGATGAACAGCTTTCAGCAACAACAAAATCTCTATTGTCATTGCTGAATTTAACTCAAGGACAGAAAAGCAGGCGGCATTTCCCAAAAGGGGAAGAAATTGATATGCAGATATTGATGTCGGAATGGGAATTGGCTGATGGCTGTCTTCCTATTATTCCACTTACTAGGATAAAACATGCTCAAGATTTTTTGGATTCGTTTCTTATTCAGGTATTAAATTTTTTTTAATAAATTAATAAATATTTCAAAATATGAGAGATATTTTGTAATTTAGTTGTTTTATTAGAAATATGCGGGGTGATCAAAAAGTAAGTTTACAAGGTCCGTGGTTAAAAACAAATGCATCGTTGAGTGTAATGCCAATGTAGGTAGATAGTAATGATCTACATTGGCAACAATAAATGGTTACAAGGATATGTTACTTTGGGACACATGTGCATTTTCAAATGGTGATAAAGTTAGAAAAATTGTTTCACAAAGAAGCAGTTTAATTTTTTTGTGGAAATTGCTTCATATTATGATATGGTAGCAAGCTAGAGGGGTGTATGGGGTTCTTAGAGGGGTAGTAACTTTTGAAAGTGTCAGCCGCACTGAAATAGTGGACACCGTAGACTGTACCCCATGAGGACCTAACTCTCACTTATGGCTCCAAGTAGTTGGTAGTGCATGCTAATGACTTCGAGCAGACTGCGTTATATCGAATCAGTATTAAGCGAGGTAGCACTAAGCGGGGTCTTACTGTACTTAATATATGAAGAGTGCTCAAGAGAAGCACAAGATGATGGCGTGAAATTGTTGTCAACCTCCTGACAGGAGAAGACACCTAAAGAAGAAGAAGCAAGCTAGAGACCATTAATAGAAAGCATGCTGAATTCCTTATCCAAGGCATTATCCTCTTGTGACAATGTCTAACTACTTATAGCACTTCAGACTACAGTATTAATTTATTGCAGATATTTTAATGGAAGATTTGCCATTATCTCTCATGTAGCTCAGACTGAGTTTTTTTTCTCATTTTCCCTTATGTAAAGGAATACAGATATAATCATTATTTCACTACTGATGAAGAAGGGAAAGTTGTCATTGCTGAGTGACTGCTTGGGATGAAAAAGTTCACCTGTTACAATAAATGCCTGAACAGTTTAAGTGATTTTGTTGATGAAGTATAGCTGCCAGCAAACAATAATACTCTATTATTGTTTGTCAGTAGCTCTATTCTATTATACTTTGTCTAATGAAGGAAAACAACATAATTACGGTTTTTGTTATTTAAGCACTATAAAAGAGCAATTAATTGACCACTAGGCATCCTTTCGTCCTTTTATTTATTATTTCAACTAAATAATAAATAATAAAATATAATTGCACTTTATAGTGCTTAAACAACAAAAAGTATAGCAACATGGTTTTAGATTGGCAAAAAATAATTATGTTCCTATGGAGGTTTTGTGTAAATTGTGGTTTTTATTTGTTACAACTGAAGAGGGCCATTTAGAGCTGAAATGCATTTTGTAACAACAAATGTAGTAAAATGATAAATACTTGTGTTGGTGAAACAGGACATCATGACTCTTAAATTTGTCACTGGAACCACAAGTGGACTTATTAAAAAACTGCTTTGGGAAAGGATTCTTAGAGGATACCTATTGGTAACATTATGTTTTACATCTGTCCACAGAAAAAGATTAATTTTTATGATTTCTTTTTTGGATTTTTAAAATTATTTGTGTTGCTGGCCTTGTAAAGTGTTTTCTGATCACTACACATATATTTTAGTTTTAATAATTGATAAATTGATGTTTGTGTGATGACTGATGATATAGCTGAGCATTTTATGGACATAAATAACCAAGCTTTATTTATGTTGACATCTTATGATTAAGTTTAAGGTTATAATTACGTAACTCATTGTGAATGAGCCTTTATTCACGTACTTGGAGATTGCTCACATGTTCATAAAAAAGTTCAGATTTCTAGTTTTCTGTGACAATGATATATAAATATATTATGTGTTTTTTGTATAAAAAACTGTCAAAATATCAATAATTAAAAACAATGAGATCAGTATATTCAATTCCACTAAAAATAAAATTATTTTTAGTTAAAAGCAAGTAAAAAATACTCAATCTACTTCCGACTTCAAGGACAATGATGATGGATTTAGATTATGCTAAATGCTTTTTGAGAGAACGCTATACACCAGTAACATTCAGATTACCCACATCCATATAATCCAGTATACGATTGGGTTATGTAAAGAAAATAGAAAAATTAATTATAAAATTGGCAATAAAAAGAAAGGTAAAAAAATATTTAATTTACGTAAGAAATATAAGATATTAAAAAATATAATAGAGATAACATAAAAACCAATGATTCTGATCAATATGATTTAAATAAATATGCTAAACTCTCAGAGAAATGACTACCTACTAATACCGAAAAACAAGAAAAAGTTAGTAATTAATCTTACAAGTGTAGATATACCATGAGATTATCTAAGACTTCTATCTGCTGGAACTAATATGAATCTTCCAATGTGTTCCAAAACCTTACCAATAATAGCTGAAATAGAAAATGCAATAAGAAAACTTCAGGTAATAAAGAGGAACAAGTGAAATTAAGAACAGCCATAAGTAAGGAATTGATAAAATTTAAAGGTAAAAATAAAAATAATGGTTATATAATAGATAAAAAAGCGATTAAAATAATTAACAAGACGAAAAGATGAATTAAATTTTTTAATAAAAGTAAGATTTCTTTGATTAAAGCAGATAAATCACATCAATTGGTTATTTTGAAAAAAGAAGAACTATTAGCTAAAAAAATGGAAATAGTATCATCTGATGAATATGAATTATTACCAAGAAATCCTATAGAATAAATTAAAAGTGATCTTATTAAATTATTAAAAAATATAAAAGAAATTTCAGCCAGTCAAGTTAAAAATATTTTGGATTTTAATTATGTAAGAGAACCTAACTTAAATGTAAGACTTAAAACACATAAACCTGGAAATACTTGCAGACCTCTTGTGGATTTTAGAAGAACTGTCTTATATAATTTGGAATGTTTTTTAAAAAATTCTTTACAGGTAATGGATAAATTAGTTTGCAGTATACAAAACACCAATGAACTGGTCAATGGATTGTTAAAAGGTAAAATTAAAAAAACTTTTCATATTATGAGTCTCGATATAAAATCTACGTACCCATCTACTATTTTGGAAATGATCATAGAAAGTCTTAGTGCATATAATATTCCTGAATATATAATAAAACTTATAGAATTTATATTTAATAATAATTATTTAAAAATTTCCACAGATTATTATAGACAGAAAAAAGGTATTGCTATGGGACCAGTCATCGGGCCAAAATTAGCTGATATTTATATGATTACAATAGATGAAAGAATCTTGACATTAACAGGTATTAAATATTATGAAAGATATGTAGATGACATAATATTAGTATATGATTCATAAACAGTTTCATCTAAAGATATTGAAGATTATGCAAATAGACTACAGGAAAATTTAAATTTTACAAATGAAGATGAACAACAACAAGAGCTGAATTTCTTGGATGTTGTTATAAAGAGAGAGGAAACAAGGGTTTTATTTCGTAAGTATGAAAAACCATTTAATAATAATAAAACCATTATTTATAAATCGTATTGTCCCATAGAGACTAAAAAGAATGTATTTATCATGGAATTAAGGAAGATTTTGAATAGAACAACTTTACAAGAAAATATAGATATAGAAATAAAACAACTTTTTAAAAAATTTCTGTTAAATGATAACCCAAAGTATATTCTTTGTAAGTGGTACAACTCTTATTTGAATTATAGATTTAATGTTAAAAATGAGATAAAAAATGTTTCTTATATAAAATTTCCTTATGTCATTAATATATTTGAAAAATATAAACTGATTTTTAAAGAATTTTCTATATGCATAGTTGCGAATCAAAAAAATAAGATGTTAAATGTGATCAGCATCGTAAATAATGAAGATACAAATATGCATAAAGATCAATTTAAGATTGCAGGTGTTGTCTATAGAATGTCATGTACCTGTCAAAATCCAAATTATTACATTGGAGAAACTGGAAGAAAGCTGGAGTTGAGGATAAACACGAGGCAGCTATCAGATTTAGAAGGATGGAATCGGTGTGGTTCCTACATTGTAATGAATTTGATTGTAATATAAATAATAAAAATACTAAAATATTATATAAAGTAGAAAATTGTACTGAAAGAAAAATTGTTGAACATTTTTACATCATCGCGTATGCAAATGTAATTAATTTAAATACCAGGATGTACTTTGATGCATGCTGGGAAAAGTTGCTGGATTTAAAACAAGAACAGCAACCACTAACTTGATGTATTCACTGATGATGCCTACTAGAAAGACGAAATGCATTTGGTATATATCATCTAAATATATAAAATTGCTTGTCCTGACTGACTCACTCATTCATTCACTGATTCATCATCGCCCAGAGCAAACCGCTTAACCTAAAGAGGTGAAATTTGGTACACAGTTAGGGTACGTCATGGAAACGCACACTAAGAAAGGATTTTTCGAAATTCCAACGCGGGGGGGTGAGGGNAGACAAGTTTCTATTTTTTTACTTATAGATGTAATTAATTATATTTATTTTTACTTATTATCTTTAATAATTATTCATTGTTATTATGGATAATGATATTTGCAGATTATATAAATTAATAAAAATTTTTAAATTTTAATGGTGTCATTTTGGTTTTTAGGGCCACGATTGGTTTTCTTCTTGGCTAAGTATAACGGATATTTTTCCAATATTGATAAAATTTGAATTGCTTCCTTTTATTGACATCGGCGGTACATTACAAACTAAAATTCATCTGGATGGTCTTATCATGGTAATGAATTTAAAATGCTTAATCAATAAAGTATCCAAACTTGAATAAATTGCCGTCTGGTATCGCTATATTTATTTAAATTGAAAAAGCCAATGTTAAATGAAACAAGAATTAGATTTCAGAATGGATCGACAACACTAATAAATAATTTGTGCAAATAAAATAATTATAACTATAAAAACTTTCATAAGCGAAGAAGTTATATAAGTTCAACCGTAAGAAAATTTGATAATTATTCAATATTTGTCATTTACTATTGCTAACAATCTAGTAATTTTGAATCAGATAATTAGTTTTCTAAAAATTCTTGGAATATCTGATTACTTTGGCAAGAAATAATAAATCTAAATTATAACAAAAAATAACTGTTTTCAATGTATTTGAATATAAATTATTTGATTTATCTTGGTTCCAGTAATCCTTTTACTTCAAACAATTTGTAATCGTGTAAAAAAATTGTTATAACAAAAATCTAAATTTGCTTTTTTTCTATCGTGATAGCGAGACACTGCATTTTGAAAATTTTTAAGAATAAATTATCTGACACAAAATAACTTTTTCTCAAAGATGGTTAATTTACGTTACAATCAGAAAAATTTTCTTTAAGTATTTTCAGTTTAAAAATATTAAAATTTATTTCAGAAAATTATTAAATTTAGAAGTTTTAGTTATTGGAGCTAAAAATTTTTCCATTTACAATAGAAAAATTTAGTTTTGGAATTAAATACCAATAAATAAAAAAAAAAGAAACTTTCTGATTTTCTTTTAATATACAGATTTTTTAATTAAGATAGAAAAATTAGAATATTTTTTTAGATAAAATTGTAAAACGATAGCATGTTATATTAATGTTGGAACATTTTTTGTTTGAAGCTTTTCATTTCACTGATTGACTTTTTAATTTCAAACGGATATTGATTTTAGTATTAAATGAAGACCGTGTATCAAAAATTAATAGTGACTATTTATTGGCTTTTTATTTTTAACAAGTGTAAGTAATTCAAATTAATTTCCTATTTTGGTTTATCATTAATCTTTTAGAAATTTTGTAAAATTGATATTGTATTGATTTGTAATTAAATTTAAACATTAATTAATTATATTTGACCTAAAATCATGTTAAAATATTTTTTAATGTCAAATTCTAAGTTTTTCTTATTTTGTGCAATCCAATATATTTTGTAGAATTTAACGTCACAAGTTGTAAAAGTAAACATGTGTATTCATCAAGGTAGTCCTCCCGTTTATCGTGACGGCATCATTCGGTGTCGTCCGGATTACGGGATGACCGTCGCATCCAACGAAAGTTCCACCGTTCTCAAGTATTTCCCTTTTCCGCAACCGGGAATGTGGTTTATTTCGTTTTCTGCATCATGTTACAATCATACCGGGTAAGTAAACGTATTTTCTTTTGATGTAATTGTAGTTGTTTGAAGAAGGTTTTGATTGTTCCGATTTTATTATCAAAACAACCGAAATGCTTTAAATTGAATACTTATTTTGTCTTGCAAATTTAAATATTCCATTTCTTAACAAATTTTTGTTTTAATAATTGAGTTGACTTTTATTATTGATTAATGTTTCTGATTTAGGTTTTTATTTAAGAAAAGGAATTCTTTTGAAATAATGTATTTTTTTTTTTATTCTGACAAACAATATTGATTAACTTCATGACAGTTTTGTGAAGGAATTCCTTTCTGTCCATTGTCATGAAAGCGTCATCCTGGTGTATATTTTATATTCTTACACAGAGCTTCTGGTGTAAAGGCAATTTAATCCCATCTTTTTTCAGGTTGGTTTCATATTCTTTTGGCCTGGATTTCACAGATTAAATAGTGCTTCCTATATAGTAAACCTTACTCACATCACTAATTTAAGAGAATTTTATATAAAACTTCTTTTAGTTACCTCTCTGTTAAAGTTTTTATTTATTGTTTTTTGTTTTTGATGAGATTGAAAATGGACAGTCCCAGAATGACCAACTTGATTGTTTTGTGAAGGTAAGAGCTCATTAGTTTTGTTAAGTACAAGATATTGCAAGTTTGGTAAATTTGTGATCTTGGTACTTAATAAATCTGAATTCTCTTGACATAAAATTTCAAATACTCAAAGCACGAGGTGGTCTTTAACTTATCTGAATGCACAAATTATTTGACTGTATTTTTAAATTGAGCACGTACAAACATTCAAGATATAATTGGATTAGCATTTGTTCTTGAGGTACGTTATGTATATGCAAATTAACAGCCATCTGAGCTTGTGTGACATTTAAACTTAAACTTGTTCTCGTGGCATCTTTTTCCAATTTTTGTTTAATTTACATGAACTTAAAATTTAAATTTAAATTTTTCATTCTTATTATTGTATTTGTTTGATGATTTGAAGATGGTTCAGACTACATTTAAAATATTTTTCAATGAATAAAGTATAGTCTGGTTTCTTTATATCTTTGAATAGTTGTGGTTAATATAAACTTTCCACAATATTGATATCTAAATCTACAGAAAACACAAACATATGTATACAAATGCACACTTATACACTTCTGTACATATTTTTTAATTAATGTATTGTATATTCAAAGCTGAATTCATAACGTATTATTAAAGATTATTTTTTATTTTCCACAATAAAAAGAACTAAAATAACAGAAAACACATCTAAATGTATACAATTACATTTTTTTAATATTTCATACATATTTTTTAATTAATGTATAAAATACACATACGTAAACGAGTCCATTGGTTCTGGTCGAAATCCTTCGTTTCTTGTCCTTCGGGTATGTGATAGTTTACATTGATGCATTCTGTTTGGACAGGTGACATATAGGTGGGAACTAAAAATAAATAATGTATTATTGTGATAAATTTTTTAAAAAATTTAACGTATATTTTTAACAAATAGCAGGTCGTTGCAAGTTAGAAAGACATAAAATTATACCTACTTAACTAACCTTATTCGAAATTCTATACAAGAATATTATTATGTAAGAGAAATATCCATTTTTTTAACGGAAGTTTCGACAGCAATATGGGTTAATTGGACGTCTTATACATTGTCCAGGTCATGAATTCGTCCATCCTTCGTCGAGTTTTAATCACCTGCATGCTTGGTAACAATCATGTTACAAGGTTGACGCCTCGACCGTTAGAAACAAAGCTAAGGCGCATGCTTAGTAATTAACATATTTCGTCCATTTTTTACCATTTTTATGAAAAATGTATTTATTAGATTGAGTATTCTAATGAGTATGCAGTGTAATGGACGGACTAACGATGCATAATGTCATCTGAGGTGGAGGCGACTCCGACAGGCGCCCGACTGACGTCACAAAATAGGTGTGGTCCACGGTACCTGTCATGACTCTTCTCTCATTCTGTGAATAAAAGATATTCCTCTAAACAAATAAATACTTTCTCGACACAAACCACCACGTGTATTAATTATAAAGAGTGTTGTTTTATGATCATGTAGGGGTTTTTAAAGCATATTTTTCTCATTTTTAACTTCCAAATTTTCAATAAAATCATCCATTCTTCTCGAATTAATCAAAAAATCATTAATGTTTGAGGAAATTTTTTGAAGAATTATTGCTTAATATGACTCAAATTCTTAATATAAATTGAAGATTTGATAAGAATTTCATCTATTTTTGAACTTTTCTAAACGTTATCTTTGCTAAATTGACAGANAGTTCTGTCTCTCGATCGTCCACATTTTTGTATGAGTTTATTTTCTTGTTTTATTAAATTTATTATTCCGTTTTTAATTGGGATGTCTCTTGTTTGTGTGACCGAATCAGATCGTATACGCGTGTTTGTCCGCGCATCGATAAATTGACAAACTGGTGTCAGCATCCTGATGTAGATCCGAATCTCGCGATTTGGATCATTATTAAAAGCCCTCCCAGTCAAACGAATCTTGACATAAGATCGGATCTCTCGATCCGAAACTCGGAGAACTATTCTCGCGGAATAGTGCCGATTAAGTGTTACACGAGTACTACCTACTCCGTAACCCCGGCTGATCTCACATTTGTAAGCCTTATGAAGATAACAATAATGTTATTAAAAGTACTTCTTTTCTTGTTAATTTAATAGATACTGTAATACCAAAAGACATAGTGTAATTTTCTCAGAATACTTACGCATTGCATTGAGTGCACCAAAGATATTTTAAAATTCCTTACCTCCATAATAATTCTTTCTTCTCAATACATTTCATATTCTTGCATTGTTAAAAATCTAGTTAATGTTGCATTTATTTATTTTTTTATTAATTTGTATCTTTTTAACCTATTATTGAATTGCTATTGATTTATATTCTACATGTGGCATGTTTGTTTTCTCATGTATTGTCTTTGCAATGAATGTTGAAAATATTTGGAATTCTGTTTTGGTCTTGTGATTTTTTATCATGATATATTGTTATACTGTATCATGGGATTGCATTTGTGTATAATACTAACATTTTTATCTTTGCTTTTTTTTATTTGTATAAGCTTTCTATATAACCACTTTCCATTGTTTACCATTAGTATTTGTTTTTGATTTTGAATGTGCTTTAATAAGGTTGTCTAAAATGTCTAAAACTTTTTCTCAAAGCATGGTTTAAGGCTTTTCCATGTCTTAAACCGTGTCTTTGTGTGCAAAGTCTTTGTGATATCTCCATTTTCACATCATAGAAACAACAAGCTTTATTTATCGGAGCTCTAACATTTATCTTGAGACTTTACTCCACCGGAGCTTCAAGTAAAGGCTTGTTCCTGTGGTGTGAAAACATGAAATATGAAGACTTTGTGTATCTTCTTTATGTGAATCTTAAATCACATATTGCAGCATTAAATGACTTGTGTTCAAAATGTTAAATTATATAATTTATTATTTAGATTGCTTTTTGCTCATTGACTTATTTCCTGTTTCATGTTAGTGCACTTTTACTATAGACGGACTACCACGGGACACAATTTTCTTCTCTGTACAGGGTGGGTCAAAAGTCACTTTACCATTTAAAAATAAAATAATTTTTTTACTTTTAATTATTTTATAAGTTACTTTTTAACATTATAACGTACACATCTTGGAGATGTTTTTGGCCTAAACATGAAAGATAACATCTTTTAAATGGCCCCCGTTTTCCTCATTAGCATAGAAAGAGCTTGCGTTTGTGAAGTGACTTTTGGCCCACCCTGTACTTATTATGAAACTCATTTTGGACCCAATAAGTCCTTCTTCAGTCATGATACATAGATCTCATTGTGAATTTCTAGGTACTACATGCATGTACATTATTGGTTTTATAATAAAAAATTTCACATATGTACTTGTATGTGACAAAATCCGCTGAAAGGATATATTTTATCCTGGACACACAAATTTGGAAAGAAAATTCTGTACATTTTGATACAAAATACATGGAATCTGATGAATCCATACTCCATCTCGATTTTACACACTGGAAACTTGCAGGCTACATCTCACACATCTGCATTTACTTTGCCTTTGGGTGTGTTTCCTTCAGGCTCGCAAATATGTGTTAGTTTATTTTTTCATTTCCTATCTGTTAGGGAATTTAGGGAACCCTCTCAAGATTCATGTATCTGTAGGCCTGTATTTTCATTTTTTCTTTTATCATCATTTATTCTTTTATTCATTTTATCATCATTTTTCTTTTATTATCATTTATTTTATTTATTCATTTATTCTCATATTATCATTTATTCTTTTAGAAATTTTTATAATTTCTAAATGTTCAAATAATTTTCTTTTAAACATATTTTCTTTACGTTTTTGATCTTTAGTATTTTTTTTAATATTATTTTTGCATCCATTTTGGTTATAGTGTTTCACGACCACAGATTTATCATCACTATTTTTTATTGCTCAGATGTGATCCATGAATCTTATTTGGAGTTTCCTCTTGGTTTCCCCTATATAAATGTGGGGATCAGTGCAACTGCAGTCCAGCTTATATACAATATTGCTTCTGTTCCATATTATCATTTGTGGTTCATTTTCTTTATTTTTAATTATTTTGGCTAATTGATTATGCTGTTCCAGCTAGCATGAAACATAGGAAATATATAATTTATACTCTTTTCCAAACCTGAAGATGAAAGTACTAGTTTGAAATATAAAGTAAACACTAAAAAATTAGAGGTGTATTATTTATTGTAAATTCAAATGATGCTACTGCAGGACAGTTTCAAAAATTTAAGAATGGAACTGAAGAATGTAAGTCATGTTACTGGGACTGTTGTATGACTTTTAGAAAAAGAGAAAAAAGTGTAATACAGATGTAACTCATTATTTATTTATTCTTAAAAGAGATATCTTTTAGAATAAATAAATAATGAGTTACATCTGTATGAGTTTATAGAAGAAAAAGAACCATAGTATATTGTGCAAATTAAAGATAAAGTTTTTTGTAATAAAGGGTTTTTCGCTAGGGGCAATCAAACTTTGACAGTGTATAGCAACCATGTTAGTGAAGCTACAGCTGTCAAATTTGGAGGTTATAATAATTAATGTTGGGCAAACCATCGTGGAAAATTACAGTATTGAGCAATGTGTGCAAATCATTAAACTGTACTATCAACACGAGTGCTTGGTTCGAGCTACGTTCCGTGCACTACGTGATTTTTATGGTGCACACAATCGTCCTGTTGAGTCGACTATTCATTGTTTGATGGACAAATTCGAATCAACTGGTTTCATTAAACAATCAAACAACACTTGTACATCATCGAAACGTGAGGTCTGCAGAAAACATTGTTGCAATGAAGGAAAGTGTGCAGGATAAACCGCAGCAATCAATTCCTCGTCGTGCCCAAGGATTTGGCCTTTTGCAGACATCAATGTGGCAAACTTTGTGTCGGGACTTGGGCATACAACTGTACAAAATTCAATTTATCCAGGAACTGAAGGTAAACGACCATAGGCCACATCAAGCATTTGCTGACGGCTCATGAGCAGTTCGAAGTGGACCCCGATTTCGGACAGAAAATTATCTTCAGCGACAAGGCCCATTTTTGGGTGAATGGCTACATCAACAAGCAAAATTGTCAAATTTGGGGAGATAACAATTCACATGAGACCGATCAGTTGCAAGTGCATCCAGAAAAAGTCACTGTTTGGTGTGGATTTTGGTCTGGTGGGGTTATTATCCAATACTTCTTCCAAAATAAAGCTGGAACCACTATAACTGTTACCGGCGAAAGGTACAGATTGATGATAACCAATTTTTTGTGGCCTAAATTGGAAGATATGGATCTCAATGATATGTGGTGCCAACAAGATGACACTACATGCCACACAGTGCATGCAATAATGGATCTTCTGCACAACAAATTCGACGGCATGGTTATCTCATGTTTCGGCAATGTCAACCAGCCACCAAGATCATGTGATTTAACACCATTAGACTTTTTCTTGTAGGGCTATGTTAAATCATGGGTCTATGAGAATAAGCCTCAGATGATTGCTGTGTTAAAAGTCAACATAACCAATCTCATCAATGACATTGAGCCCAATTTATGCGGTAGAGTCATCAAAAATTGGATCTCTCGGATATGTGCCACCCAACGAAGCCGCGGCGGCCATTTGGCCGATATTATATTCCGTACGTAATGTAATGGAATACTCTTTCGAGTAAAAAAATAAAATTAATAATATCTCAAACACAACTTGTTNATGTAAGAGAACCTAACTTAAATGTAAGACTTAAAACACATAAACCTGGAAATACTTGCAGACCTCTTGTGGATTTTAGAAGAACTGTCTTATATAATTTGGAATGTTTTTTAAAAAATTCTTTACAGGTAATGGATAAATTAGTTTGCAGTATACAAAACACCAATGAACTGGTCAATGGATTGTTAAAAGGTAAAATTAAAAAAACTTTTCATATTATGAGTCTCGATATAAAATCTACGTACCCATCTACTATTTTGGAAATGATCATAGAAAGTCTTAGTGCATATAATATTCCTGAATATATAATAAAACTTATAGAATTTATATTTAATAATAATTATTTAAAAATTTCCACAGATTATTATAGACAGAAAAAAGGTATTGCTATGGGACCAGTCATCGGGCCAAAATTAGCTGATATTTATATGATTACAATAGATGAAAGAATCTTGACATTAACAGGTATTAAATATTATGAAAGATATGTAGATGACATAATATTAGTATATGATTCATAAACAGTTTCATCTAAAGATATTGAAGATTATGCAAATAGACTACAGGAAAATTTAAATTTTACAAATGAAGATGAACAACAACAAGAGCTGAATTTCTTGGATGTTGTTATAAAGAGAGAGGAAACAAGGGTTTTATTTCGTAAGTATGAAAAACCATTTAATAATAATAAAACCATTATTTATAAATCGTATTGTCCCATAGAGACTAAAAAGAATGTATTTATCATGGAATTAAGGAAGATTTTGAATAGAACAACTTTACAAGAAAATATAGATATAGAAATAAAACAACTTTTTAAAAAATTTCTGTTAAATGATAACCCAAAGTATATTCTTTGTAAGTGGTACAACTCTTATTTGAATTATAGATTTAATGTTAAAAATGAGATAAAAAATGTTTCTTATATAAAATTTCCTTATGTCATTAATATATTTGAAAAATATAAACTGATTTTTAAAGAATTTTCTATATGCATAGTTGCGAATCAAAAAAATAAGATGTTAAATGTGATCAGCATCGTAAATAATGAAGATACAAATATGCATAAAGATCAATTTAAGATTGCAGGTGTTGTCTATAGAATGTCATGTACCTGTCAAAATCCAAATTATTACATTGGAGAAACTGGAAGAAAGCTGGAGTTGAGGATAAACACGAGGCAGCTATCAGATTTAGAAGGATGGAATCGGTGTGGTTCCTACATTGTAATGAATTTGATTGTAATATAAATAATAAAAATACTAAAATATTATATAAAGTAGAAAATTGTACTGAAAGAAAAATTGTTGAACATTTTTACATCATCGCGTATGCAAATGTAATTAATTTAAATACCAGGATGTACTTTGATGCATGCTGGGAAAAGTTGCTGGATTTAAAACAAGAACAGCAACCACTAACTTGATGTATTCACTGATGATGCCTACTAGAAAGACGAAATGCATTTGGTATATATCATCTAAATATATAAAATTGCTTGTCCTGACTGACTCACTCATTCATTCACTGATTCATCATCGCCCAGAGCAAACCGCTTAACCTAAAGAGGTGAAATTTGGTACACAGTTAGGGTACGTCATGGAAACGCACACTAAGAAAGGATTTTTCGAAATTCCAACGCGGGGGGGTGAGGG
>NW_019385394.1:256610-292679 GCF_000671375.1 Centruroides sculpturatus
CCCTGGGTCTAAATTAATATTTTATTAATAATGTTAAAATAATGTCACCAAATATTACTTCATTTTTGGTGAGAAAAATACTGTTTTAACGTGGGAATAGGCAGATAACAGATGTTACTTCCTTTCACAGAAGAGAACATCCTCTGACTTTCCCTTATCTGGTTAAAATCCTGCTCAGATGGGAAATGGTTACCCCTCATTCATTCCCCTTTCATCCGTTCTCATGAAAGAGTTACTGGCCGATGATTGGTTGAAATTCAGGAGATAGAAGGGAAATTTGTCCAAATTCGAGGAGTTCAGCGACAGATCGGAAAGCGTCCAAACTCCACATACGTTTCCCTCCTGATGACCAACATCCTTAGACGAGTCACTTAGAATAAGTCCGGAGTCTGCACTTAGAAATTATACTTTGATTTTGTGCACATATTGATCTCCCATACGAAGAAGTAAATGAACTTTATCTACAAGGTGTCCCTTACCTACCGAGAAGAAGACGAACGACAACTAAAACAGGTTGTATGTTTTATAACGATTTTGTGAGCTCTCTCTCTCGATCGCTAATTGGGTAGTAGATAAGTATAGATATCGCTCGATTTGTATGTTATTTGTCATAGTTCTGTCTCTCGATCGTCCACATTTTTGTATGAGTTTATTTTCTTGTTTTATTAAATTTATTATTCCGTTTTTAATTGGGATGTCTCTTGTTTGTGTGACCGAATCAGATCGTATACGCGTGTTTGTCCGCGCATCGATAAATTGACAAACTGGTGTCAGCATCCTGATGTAGATCCGAATCTCGCGATTTGGATCATTATTAAAAGCCCTCCCAGTCAAACGAATCTTGACATAAGATCGGATCTCTCGATCCGAAACTCGGAGAACTATTCTCGCGGAATAGTGCCGATTAAGTGTTACACGAGTACTACCTACTCCGTAACCCCGGCTGATCTCACATTTGTAAGCCTTATGAAGATAACAATAATGTTATTAAAAGTACTTCTTTTCTTGTTAATTTAATAGATACTGTAATACCAAAAGACATAGTGTAATTTTCTCAGAATACTTACGCATTGCATTGAGTGCACCAAAGATATTTTAAAATTCCTTACCTCCATAATAATTCTTTCTTCTCAATACATTTCATATTCTTGCATTGTTAAAAATCTAGTTAATGTTGCATTTATTTATTTTTTTATTAATTTGTATCTTTTTAACCTATTATTGAATTGCTATTGATTTATATTCTACATGTGGCATGTTTGTTTTCTCATGTATTGTCTTTGCAATGAATGTTGAAAATATTTGGAATTCTGTTTTGGTCTTGTGATTTTTTATCATGATATATTGTTATACTGTATCATGGGATTGCATTTGTGTATAATACTAACATTTTTATCTTTGCTTTTTTTTATTTGTATAAGCTTTCTATATAACCACTTTCCATTGTTTACCATTAGTATTTGTTTTTGATTTTGAATGTGCTTTAATAAGGTTGTCTAAAATGTCTAAAACTTTTTCTCAAAGCATGGTTTAAGGCTTTTCCATGTCTTAAACCGTGTCTTTGTGTGCAAAGTCTTTGTGATATCTCCATTTTCACATCATAGAAACAACAAGCTTTATTTATCGGAGCTCTAACATTTATCTTGAGACTTTACTCCACCGGAGCTTCAAGTAAAGGCTTGTTCCTGTGGTGTGAAAACATGAAATATGAAGACTTTGTGTATCTTCTTTATGTGAATCTTAAATCACATATTGCAGCATTAAATGACTTGTGTTCAAAATGTTAAATTATATAATTTATTATTTAGATTGCTTTTTGCTCATTGACTTATTTCCTGTTTCATGTTAGTGCACTTTTACTATAGACGGACTACCACGGGACACAATTTTCTTCTCTGTACAGGGTGGGTCAAAAGTCACTTTACCATTTAAAAATAAAATAATTTTTTTACTTTTAATTATTTTATAAGTTACTTTTTAACATTATAACGTACACATCTTGGAGATGTTTTTGGCCTAAACATGAAAGATAACATCTTTTAAATGGCCCCCGTTTTCCTCATTAGCATAGAAAGAGCTTGCGTTTGTGAAGTGACTTTTGGCCCACCCTGTACTTATTATGAAACTCATTTTGGACCCAATAAGTCCTTCTTCAGTCATGATACATAGATCTCATTGTGAATTTCTAGGTACTACATGCATGTACATTATTGGTTTTATAATAAAAAATTTCACATATGTACTTGTATGTGACAAAATCCGCTGAAAGGATATATTTTATCCTGGACACACAAATTTGGAAAGAAAATTCTGTACATTTTGATACAAAATACATGGAATCTGATGAATCCATACTCCATCTCGATTTTACACACTGGAAACTTGCAGGCTACATCTCACACATCTGCATTTACTTTGCCTTTGGGTGTGTTTCCTTCAGGCTCGCAAATATGTGTTAGTTTATTTTTTCATTTCCTATCTGTTAGGGAATTTAGGGAACCCTCTCAAGATTCATGTATCTGTAGGCCTGTATTTTCATTTTTTCTTTTATCATCATTTATTCTTTTATTCATTTTATCATCATTTTTCTTTTATTATCATTTATTTTATTTATTCATTTATTCTCATATTATCATTTATTCTTTTAGAAATTTTTATAATTTCTAAATGTTCAAATAATTTTCTTTTAAACATATTTTCTTTACGTTTTTGATCTTTAGTATTTTTTTTAATATTATTTTTGCATCCATTTTGGTTATAGTGTTTCACGACCACAGATTTATCATCACTATTTTTTATTGCTCAGATGTGATCCATGAATCTTATTTGGAGTTTCCTCTTGGTTTCCCCTATATAAATGTGGGGATCAGTGCAACTGCAGTCCAGCTTATATACAATATTGCTTCTGTTCCATATTATCATTTGTGGTTCATTTTCTTTATTTTTAATTATTTTGGCTAATTGATTATGCTGTTCCAGCTAGCATGAAACATAGGAAATATATAATTTATACTCTTTTCCAAACCTGAAGATGAAAGTACTAGTTTGAAATATAAAGTAAACACTAAAAAATTAGAGGTGTATTATTTATTGTAAATTCAAATGATGCTACTGCAGGACAGTTTCAAAAATTTAAGAATGGAACTGAAGAATGTAAGTCATGTTACTGGGACTGTTGTATGACTTTTAGAAAAAGAGAAAAAAGTGTAATACAGATGTAACTCATTATTTATTTATTCTTAAAAGAGATATCTTTTAGAATAAATAAATAATGAGTTACATCTGTATGAGTTTATAGAAGAAAAAGAACCATAGTATATTGTGCAAATTAAAGATAAAGTTTTTTGTAATAAAGGGTTTTTCGCTAGGGGCAATCAAACTTTGACAGTGTATAGCAACCATGTTAGTGAAGCTACAGCTGTCAAATTTGGAGGTTATAATAATTAATGTTGGGCAAACCATCGTGGAAAATTACAGTATTGAGCAATGTGTGCAAATCATTAAACTGTACTATCAACACGAGTGCTTGGTTCGAGCTACGTTCCGTGCACTACGTGATTTTTATGGTGCACACAATCGTCCTGTTGAGTCGACTATTCATTGTTTGATGGACAAATTCGAATCAACTGGTTTCATTAAACAATCAAACAACACTTGTACATCATCGAAACGTGAGGTCTGCAGAAAACATTGTTGCAATGAAGGAAAGTGTGCAGGATAAACCGCAGCAATCAATTCCTCGTCGTGCCCAAGGATTTGGCCTTTTGCAGACATCAATGTGGCAAACTTTGTGTCGGGACTTGGGCATACAACTGTACAAAATTCAATTTATCCAGGAACTGAAGGTAAACGACCATAGGCCACATCAAGCATTTGCTGACGGCTCATGAGCAGTTCGAAGTGGACCCCGATTTCGGACAGAAAATTATCTTCAGCGACAAGGCCCATTTTTGGGTGAATGGCTACATCAACAAGCAAAATTGTCAAATTTGGGGAGATAACAATTCACATGAGACCGATCAGTTGCAAGTGCATCCAGAAAAAGTCACTGTTTGGTGTGGATTTTGGTCTGGTGGGGTTATTATCCAATACTTCTTCCAAAATAAAGCTGGAACCACTATAACTGTTACCGGCGAAAGGTACAGATTGATGATAACCAATTTTTTGTGGCCTAAATTGGAAGATATGGATCTCAATGATATGTGGTGCCAACAAGATGACACTACATGCCACACAGTGCATGCAATAATGGATCTTCTGCACAACAAATTCGACGGCATGGTTATCTCATGTTTCGGCAATGTCAACCAGCCACCAAGATCATGTGATTTAACACCATTAGACTTTTTCTTGTAGGGCTATGTTAAATCATGGGTCTATGAGAATAAGCCTCAGATGATTGCTGTGTTAAAAGTCAACATAACCAATCTCATCAATGACATTGAGCCCAATTTATGCGGTAGAGTCATCAAAAATTGGATCTCTCGGATATGTGCCACCCAACGAAGCCGCGGCGGCCATTTGGCCGATATTATATTCCGTACGTAATGTAATGGAATACTCTTTCGAGTAAAAAAATAAAATTAATAATATCTCAAACACAACTTGTTTTATTTAAATTTGAAGTTCGAGCACCCTTAATGGAAAACCCTGTATTTACCTTTTATTAAAACATATATTAAAGTTTAAATTAAAAACATAAAATCATTTAAATTAGATTCCACTCTAGGAAGTCTGTCTGAAGTTTTTTTTTTATTAAAGAAGTCTACCAGAAGGTAAAGCTTGATAAACACTAGGTATTTTGTACTTAAAGGCATGTGGTGGTTCCAATTTTTTAAAAATTGTGTTGTTTTTTCTTACAATTTAAATAAAGATACACTGAGGATGATAAGAATATTAAAAGTATTACAGTGAAATGTTGACAATATGTTGGGTGTGTATAATATGAGTAGAAATATAAAGAATACACAAGTGCTATTCATAAATTTATTTTTTATTATTCTATTTATAGACTTAGTTCTTAAGCTGTCCTTTAAACTTTTCACAACCATATCAAATGAGCTAATTTTAATTTTTACAGTTTTTTACAATTTTAGATTTAATAAGTAAGTCTTATTACACATAAGACTTATTATTCTGTTGCATTGTAAGATGGTATTTTAAAATCACTTAAAATTAGACGTTATAAATTGTAATCGCATTGCGTATTTTTTTTAGTTTGTTTAATGTTCATATATTACAATTTGTTTAATTATTACAGACATTTACTTCATTTGTTGATAGTGCAAATTAATTTTAAAAAGTAATATTGATTCCTAATAGGGTAGCTGTATTCTTATTAGTTTAACTCTATAAACCTTTATGTCAGGTATAGTATTTCCTACAGCAAACAAGTATTCAATGTTTTAACCATGCACAGTTTATTACTCAATTTTTTTTCTTTATATGCATTTTGGGTTGACATAAATTCTCAACCCCTTTTCAGTGTCATATAATTTTCATATTCAAGGGCATACACAGGGAGGGGCAGCTGCCCCTCCCTGTGTATGCCCTTGAATTTTTCTTCTAGGCCCTTTAATTTTTTTTTCTGTGTACACCCTTTAATTGATACACAGACACACAGCACAGACATATCAATTTAGTATCAGTAATATAATGAATATTGTGACTAGACTAGAGCCCAGAGCCATCTGTCATGAAATCTTAGAACTATTTTGCTGTTTGCTGCTATTTTTGCATTCAAAGAAACTAAGAGTTGTCCCCCTCTAGTTCAGATCCTGGGTACACTGCTGTATTCAGTATTTATGATTTTAAATGCAACTTAATCCCATGGGGATTGTTGGACAGTACATCTTATAAAATTGAATGTCTTATTCTTATTACAACTTATGCCCACTTACTAGCATTAAAAAAAACTTTTTAAAATTTTTTTTTTATTTTTAAAATTAATATTACAAAGTTTTTAAAAAACTTTATAATATAAATTGTATTTAATATACTAATGCCTAGTTGTGCCTAGTAGTGCATACATGAAGGCATACATGCCTAGTACTAGGCATGTATGCCTTCATGTATGCCTTAATAAAAATTGATGATGATGCTGATGTCAAGTAATGTTTTCCTTTATATACAACAGACAAGGTTTCCTATTGTCAGGTTTAACAGAAAGAATACAGAATGGAATAAGAAAATTAAAAGAAATTCTTTTGAACAGACTGTTTTAAATCAAAGTTCCAGCATTGGGAGAGTTATGCATATCTGATACAATAATACCACTGAAGGGAATTAGACGCACTCAAATAGTGCTCTCAAAGCAGACAAAATTGAGTCAGTTTTTTTAAAGTTAATCAATGTCATCTCTTGAACGTTTTGTAGATTTTAACTCTTTTTTTAAGGGTTTCAGAAAAGGTATGTCCATCGCATTGGTGTAGGACAGGGTGGCGAACCTAAGGCACATCAGAGAAATCATCTGGCAGGTAAAGTATCATACAATTTCAGTTTATCACTTGTCTTTTTCAATCACCATTTCAATTTATCACTTGATCATCCTTTTTTCAATCAGCTTTTTTGCATTTATTCTAATTAAAGTGTACTCATTTTATTTATTAAGACAGTTATTCAAAGTCTAGAACTTAGGCACGGATAAACAAAGATAAGTGTGCTTACTATATGGCGTGCAGACTCTAAAAGGTTTGCCATCTCTGGTATAGGAGGTGTGACTTGTTTGTCTTTATCTAATACAAAGATGGTGCATGATGTGTTGGAGAAGTGTTTTTTTTTTAGGCTGTACTGGGGCTTCTTAATTCTTGTATGGAAGCTTCTAGCGTTAGCACGTACGTAGTCGTAGAAACATGCAGCCTTTGGTTCCAAATTGGAATAGTATAAACACCTGGTAAGTGTTTTCTCTCTGTCTGGTCTTTTTCATTTGTAAGCATTCAGAAGATAATAGGGCTTCTTTCAAAAGCAATCTTGCAATTTTGAGTTTATCACACCTGATTATTTTGTAATAGATGGAATATAGTACCTTGTCATGTATGATTACAACATATGATTTATCAACAAGTTTTGATGTGTTCGCTCTGGAGATTCTAGCATACGGCAGTGCCTTAATTAATGAGATTCGTAGAGTAGCCATACCGTTGGGTTAACTTTGTAACGAAACTTAACTCCTCCTACCTATCTCTTGTACTGTAGGTGAACAATGTGTGTAGACTCTTTTAACTAAAGCTAACACATTATCTATGTATGCTCAATCACATTATCTATGTATTCTCAATCACATTATCTATTCACAAATAAGTGGCTAAATGTAGCCACTTATTTGTGAATAGATAATGTGATTGAGCATACAAATAAGTGCAGGTAGGATTGTCTGCTGTAATTTGCAAAGTGATTCTAATAGAACAGGGCTCCCCATAGGTACTTCTCATCCTGGGATGTGTGTAGCACCCTCAAAGGTGAAGAATGAGGAATGGCACATTAGATACGTCAGTTCTAAAATGGAGATTATATTCCTATCAGAATACTCAATGTTAGAGACAAGAGAGACTCTTCAGTGCAGATAGTAGGGAACGTGAACTCAAAATCAGACACTATGTGATAGGTACTCTCTGAGACACTAAGATCTTCCAATATGCATAATACAGTACATCCTGTGGGTTGGTAACAGTATGCCCATATCCACTGCCTGACCGAGCAAAATCAGCGCCCTAGGCAAATGACTTTGACGTCATCCTATAAAAAAAATTGGCAACAATATAAAACACCAATGTAAAATAGAGTATCTATTTGTTTTTATTCAATATGCAGCACGCAATATCGCGATGGTGAGACTACGGCGCTACTTTCAAAATGGCGACTCTCGGGTCAACAGGGGAGAAAGGATTGTGATCAAAAAACATTAATTTTTTTCATTATTTATTGTAATTTATGCATGTAGTTTCGCCACGGAGCTCCCCCGAATTCAAACGCCTAGTTCGCCTATATGAACGGCCTTGAGCCCCAACAAAGTTGTTTCAAAGTTTCAGGGCAGTGTCAATATATCCATATATGGCACAGCCTCAGTCTATATAAATAAAAACGTAAATGTTCGTTTTGGTTAAAATCTTAAATTTCCGAAAGTTCTTAACCGATCGCTTTGAAATTTTGACACAACGTTGTATTCGAATACGCGCGTGTTTTTGTATTATATAGATGTCGAAATCCCCCCGCGGGGGAGAGGGACAAAATTAAGGCTTACCGTGAAGAACCGGTCTTCTATTATTATATTTTAGACGCGGTTTTTTGCGTTTTTGATCGCGTTTTAATAGGGTACGTCGAAAGAATATACACTAAGAAGAGAATTTTCGAAATTCCCTTCCGCATGGAGTGTTATACATTTATAATAGATACATTTTGAGCCGCAGCAACGCGTGGCTCAAAACGTATCTGTTATAAATGTATATATAGGCTATATTAATATTAAAAGTAGAAATGAATTATGTAGTAGCTTAAACAGTTAATAAAGACAAAAGTATTCTATCATTGAATCAACTTACAAACTGAATATTTTATTCTTTGTTCAAATA
Source organism: Centruroides sculpturatus (assembly GCF_000671375.1). Classification (NCBI taxonomy): domain Eukaryota; kingdom Metazoa; phylum Arthropoda; class Arachnida; order Scorpiones; family Buthidae; genus Centruroides; species Centruroides sculpturatus. Next base: position 265,178 of record NW_019385394.1, read on the forward strand.
TTCTTACTCAAAAGATGCTAATAAATTACAGTGATAAATTTGCCTTTTATGTATGTCAAACACGCATCAAACATTATATTTATTCAACGTCCTTATTCTTAGTTTGATGTTTTCGAATAACTTTTTGATCTCTGTAAATAGAAAATTCTCAAATTTATGATATTTTAGTTATATTAGCTATATATTATATAGAATATCTAAAACCCTTTTATCGAGGAAAAAATGTGTGTCTGTGTATTAAACTGAAGATACCGGGCCCAGTAGTGGCTATTCTAATGTCATTGAACTTAATAGATGAATATAGAGATCTGTTTCAAATTACGAATTAGTAACCCACACTCGATTATACATAATGTTTTGGCAGACTTAAGAATGAAATCTGTTAAGATTAATTGTATATATAACCGATATTGTTCTATAAATTTATAACTTAACTATTAAAGATCAATGATTTAAAAAAATTGTGTTTGTTCCATCTCAAAAATTATATGAGTTCGACAAGAAAATTAATATATTCGACGTAATTTTAAAAATTATGAGACTTTGGAGACGAGAAATGCGCATTAGGCTTAGTATTTTTCTTATATTATTTGTTTCCAGGCGGTTTAAAAAAACTATTAATGGTTGAAAAAATTGTATGTTGTAAAAATATATATTTATCGATTCCCTGGTATTTTTCGTGTTTAGTGCAACAGTTTCGGAACCGTGCGAAGTGGAAAGAGTTATGGTAGATTTACGTATACATCTTCAGCCTTGCGTTTTTGAAGGAACACCGTGTGGAGAACACGGCTATTGTCAAGAAAATCATTTTCGTCAGTTTTATTTCAGTTCTTGTCATTGTCTTTCAGGTAATATTCTCTTCCTTTCAAATTGTATTTTATTTTATAATTTTTGGCTAATTAATTTTTAAATTCAATTTAATGTAATGTAACTATTAAAATCGGCGCAAGCCGGCAACTTAACTGATCAAATTACTATGTTTTGATTGGTGTAATAGTTATTCAAAACATAACCCGAAATAATTACGATAATACTTTAATTCCTACAAATAACGCGTGGATTTTCTGTTTTTTGAAGTCAATTTGAAACCAAGATTTTGTTGCATAAACTGCTTGTACTCGTTACGAGCAAAATGAGTTGAATAAACAGTTTTGTAACAAGTTACAAGCTACTAGTCCTAAGTAATTTTGATCGGGTAAAGTTATTTATAATCAGTAAAAGTTGTAATTACTGGCTACAAGTTACGAGTATTATAAGTCTTGTAGCTTGTAATTTTTGTGCAACGGGGCTGGGCTGCGGCTTATGTGTCACTACGAGTTATCTGTCAGTTTTAAATTATAATTAAGAGTTTTCCGATGGCTTTTTCTTCATCTAAACATTAAAATATCTTTAAAAATTTATGGAAAATTCTTTACGCGATTATCGTGTTAATTTGCCGTCACTATCTTTCTGGAAAGTATCAAACACGCGTACGTATGCCTCACCTTTATTTTTCTCTCGTTTTGTGTACGGTACATCAATCCACATTTTTATCGATATTATTAGACACTCCTACTTAAACTTGTGTCTCGAATGCCGATAAATTTTCAGTAATTCCCTCCTCTATACCGAGGTGAGTCGGGAGAGGGAAATAAGTGGGGAGACAAATGTAAGCGAAAATCACCGTATTATCCTCGGTAGTTTTGGAGACGAAGCTGTTTGAAAGTTGCTCACGTACAATGATAATAATAATAACGAAAGCTATATATAGTCATACACTTTACAACTTATATACAAAGATGACGTGTCATTTCTTTGAGTAACTCGGTAACGACCATAGATCCTCCGACAAAATTGAATCTCGTCGTAGCATCTTCCAGAAGAAGATATCGACATTGGCGTAGCCAGTTTTGTTACGGGGGCCTAGTAGAGGCCAGCCCGACACAAAATTGAATTATTTCAAATTATTGTGGATTAAAATGAAATTTCCATAGCAATCGACGGTAACTTAACACACACAAAATATGAAACTTTCTTTAATCGTACGTTCTCGTAACATTAATATCAAATTCTAGCAATGCCTTAAACAAAAATTAACCAATCAATTATTTTTTTTTTTTACCATTCTTTAATTCACCGTCTTTAATCTAGATCTAGACCAGGAGTGGCCAACAGTTTTTTCCCCGGGGCCGAATTGGAAAAAGAACTTTTTTCGCTAGGGCCGAACCAGAGGCGGCCCTAGCGAGATTTTCGGGTGATGCGAGATCTTATTGCGTCGTCACCCCGTAGAGGCTAAACTGTACATAGATATTACGGATACACTTTTCACATTGGGTACAGAGAGTCGTTGACTTTTTTTTAGGGTGTCAGAATTTCTCAACTTTCCTATCACTTGGCATTGTGAGGCTATAAGGAATTATCGCGGATCCATTCGAGCAATTATTTGAAGTTAAGTCCAATATTCAAAGATTAACCGCGGGCCGTATGTTGGCTATGCCTGGTCTAGACTTTCAGTGGGTACACTACACCAAATTAAATTAGCTTAAGCTTTTTATTTCTTTTTGCAAATCGGCTCGCCACTTTTTCGGCTGTAATTTTCTGAGGAGGGGCACCGGGTTAACTGGGAGCGTGCCCACCCACGCCCCTTCCTGGCTACGCCCGTGGATATCGAACGTGCCGATAGCGACGCGGACGTATGCCAAAGTGATGTAAAGTTCAATCGACTCGATCGTAAAGCGTATCGAAGGTCGGAGTTCAATTCCCGAGCATTTATTGCGAAAGTTATACGCGCGGCATTCGTTATTATTGTCGCGCGGGAATAATTTTCAAACGGCTGTATTTCCCAAACTACTGAGAATAATATCCACGTTCATACAAAGTGTTGCGACCCATATTGTTATCTTCCAACTTATTTCCCCGTTCTCCCGACTCGCCCCGTATGAAATCTATCAGAAAACTATTTAGAAGCCAACCGTTGATTTTCGCGTACGTTAATCCTCGACGGCAAATAAGGGCTAAGCGATTCCTAGCGTGTCGCTTACTCGGATTCGAACCCGGGTCCTGTAGAGCAGCGGGCCAATGCCTTCGTTGTCTAGGCCCGAGGCCGCGCGGCACGAGCGTACTCTTTCCGACGTTTCGTTATAAACTTTGGTTAACGGAGGGTCGGGATAACTAGTCCGACCTCTATCAAACCAAATTATACAATTGGAGAAATTTACGATTACGTTTACTTTTGAAAATTGTACCAAAACAAATTCTCGTACACAATATAACGGCATTTAGCCTATATAATTATATAACGAAATATATTTTATATTATAACTATTCAAATTGACGGGACAAACTTTTTCCTTTAATAAATAGGTCAATAATACAATTCAAATAGTTCAAGTATTTTTAACCTTTTTTTTGTAAGTAAATTTAATTTTTTTAACATAAGTTGAACACGATGCTAATCTATATATATATATATATAGTCGAGATGGGTTGATAAGGATAATAATAATAAGCGCAGAGCCCAAACGGTTATGAGTCGAAAGTTGAAATTCGGTACACACTTAGGGTGCTTCACGAGAACGTCGAAAATCCTCCCCACGGGAGAGGGAGAGAATTAAGGCTTAACCCGAAGAATTGGTTCCGCTGTACTATTTTAGATGCGGTTTTTTGAGGAAAATCGAACATATTTTTAGACCCGCGTGAAAATTGTCTAATTAGTCTCGGAAGAGAGCCAACCTAATTCTTGCATCGGTAAAAACGGGTAAGACGGGATATAATTTAATAATCTTAATCTTCGCTATGGTTACTTTTTGCCCGAGCAACGCCGCTGGTAATAATATAAAGAAACTCGTCATTCCGCATCCCGGGACTTAAAATCTCTATTATCCCGGAGTCTATTGGAAGATTTTAACAGATATTAATGAAAATAGTCCGAATTTCTAGGGTTAAATATTGTAATTTGGTTTACAGATATACGAGACCACCGCCTGAAAGTTTGAATTAATTCTTCCCGAGATTGGTCTAGACAAAATTACGCGGTTTAATTAACTTAGGATAATATTTTAATTGAGTGCGGAAATTTTTGATGGACGATATACTGTATTTATCAAATTTTCATTTTATCGTTAGTAGTAATGGATAAGAATTGTTAAATACTTGGATTAGAGATTCATTTATTTATTTTTATTAATAGGAATAAAAACGAAAAGAACTTATATTAAACGTGTTTTTTCCCGTCGCGCTTTAAACAGGATGGCGAGGATGGGGCTGTACCGACGACAGAAACGCTTCCATGCCTTCTCTTCTCTTACTCAAGACGCTGCTTTTGACACTGAGTAATCTGTTTTTCGTGCCCGCCGTAATTCTGGCCATCAAACGAAGATATTATACCGAAGCGGTGGTCTACACCGTCACCATGTTCTTTTCCACCGTAAGTTTTTAAATTCTAATCTATTTACTAAATATAATCAAAAATTACGTATATTTATCTAACTAAATATATACGTTAATTCGTGGGCGATATCGTCGGGAAAAATCGAATTAAACCGAGTCGTTTATTACATCTCGAGGTGTAAAAAGCTACGAGAAGCGTTACTATATCCTCTAACTCGGTGTTTCCCAACCTTTTTTGCGCTATGCCTTTCTAACATTCTTACGCCCCCTAACGTATACAGTGGCTGTAGGTTAATTAACCGAGAGCGTTTTCTTTTTGGCAAGTTATCCTTATCCTCCGAGCATTTTTCTGCATTATCTTCAGATCCACGCTTTACCTTTTGCAAAAAGTATGTAATTTTAGATCGCTCGCTTCTAGTTAAAAGGTCTTTATAAATTTCCTTATATGGTGCTAAGCACTTAAGAAGAATAAACCAAGTATGGAATAAGGGAAAAACATTCGCAACATCAGAAGCAGAAGCGTCGCGATCTGGCAACATTGCAACAAGTTTCCAGAAGGACCACCTGTATCGACAGAAGGGGAGAAGAGAAAATTTACATACTTGAGTACTAATAGTTCGCGAAAATAATAATTTTCGTCAACTATTATTACTTAAGTATGTAAAAATTTATTACATTTCATGATGTACGAGGGTTTTACCCAATTCTCGAACCGTGTCAGAGTAAATCCGTGCTATAAAAGTACCGTGTTATACGGGGGATGGTACCAATTCTCGAACCGTGTTAGAGCGAATCCGTGCTATAAAAGTACCGTGTTATACGGGGGATGGTACCAATTCTCGAACCGTGTTAGAGCGAATCCGTGCTATAGAAGTGCCGTGTTATACGGGGGATGGTACCAATTCTCGAACCGTGTTAGAGCGAATCCGTGCTATAGAAGTGCCGTGTTATACGGGGGTTACCTGTATAATAAAGAATCCGGGTCATTCGACAAATACAGGAAAATTTAAATTTCAAATTTCCTATCGGTCCGTTAGTAATTGAGATAAATGCGTGTCCGCGCGGGCAATAATAGCGAAAACCAAAAGAGGCGCTTTTCTATCGAAATCTGAGCCTCCGAAATTCGATAGGATCTTCCGTACCGCCGGTGGCCGTGGGTATATGTTTCGATTAATACGACGTAGGCGGCGGCCGCGTAAGATTTTTGGGGGAGACAAATAATTACGTCGATAAATTTTAATTTAATTATTGGGCCGCAGTTTGAAAATATTGTACAACTACGAATTCCTACCGTCGTCCGTCCGTTCGTCTTTCCTTAATCTGGAGATGGTTTACGGTTTTAATAATAGAGTTAAAAAGAGCGTAGAGACGTATTGGATGTGAAAATACTGTAATTTTACGCATTTCAGTTTTATCACGCCTGCGACGTGGACATTTTCAGTTTCTGCCTGATGAAGTACGAAGTGTTGCAGTACTGCGACTTTTACTCGGCCATCTTGTCGTTCTGGGTGACGCTGATCGCCATGGCCGATCTCCCTCAGACGTTCAGTTCGATAGCGCACATGATCGGTGCCTTAGGAATCGCTCTGGGAGTGGAGTATCAGAGAACCGGAATCTGGGTCTTCGTCGTACCGGTCATGACCGGAATCGTAATCATGCTGTTCTCCTGGGTTAGTACGGTAAACTGTCATTTTCTCCTTATCGTAATTCGCCTTTATAACGTTGCCGCGTGGTTTTCAGGGCCGCAAGTGTTACTACTCGAAGGCGTGTTTTCCGGTGAAGATCAAGTGGCTGCTGAGTCTGCTTCCGGGCACCGTGCTGGCCGCCGTGGGACTGATTCTCTTCGCATTCGTGGAGACGGAGGACAATTACAAGTACGTGCACAGCGTCTGGCACGTGGTCATCGCTCTGTCCGTTATATTTTTTCTACCCACCGAGCGCGTTCCTCCTCCTCCGGCCGCCTCCTCCAGATGCAACGGCGAACAAACGATATTCCACCGCAAGACCGTGACCGACTCGGAGCTGACGGACATCGGCGAGTACCGCCTCAATTCCGATCTCAGTTCTCTCATCGGCGAGTTGAGATAGGGCCCCTCCCCCGGCCTCAATCATTTCCAGTCACCAAAGAACATCAAACTTTTTTTAATTTTATATATTTATTATATTATATATATTTTTAATTGTTTTCGTTTTTCTAGTTATTTTCTTTTTTATTCTATTTTCGTAACCCGCCCAGGGAACGTCTCTTTTCGCCCGTCCCCGGACGAATTTAAAAGATTTGAACGACGGGAGGGAGGACCGCGCCTCCTGGCCCGACAGGATTGGAAAAAATTCCGACGAAAATCCATCCGGACCGGGCATTAAATGTAGGGGTGGACTTAAAGGCGCGAGGGGGGAAGAGAAAGGAGCGTTCGGGAAGGCGGGTAACGGAGGAACGGACGTGGCCCCGGTTCCGTCCGTTTCCCGCGCCACCCGGGAGTCGATGGTTTTCGCGGTTCGAAAAGAGAACGAAAAATTGCCGATTTCCCCCGACTCGTTCGGCCGTTGATTTACGGTGGCGGCGAATAAAAGGCAATAGGCGGAAGCCCGGGCCCGTCTCGGAAACTTACCGAGGAATGGGAAGAATAAGCTTTCTGTAGCCTTCCTTTCCCTGGGAATTTTAAGTTTTTCCGCCGTAAGACCTACGTATTCCGATCGTTTCGTCGGTGGCTAAAGCCTACCGAAACGTTTCTTGGTACTCGCCCGACGTATTTTTGAAATTAAAACTTATCTCCGCTTTCCGGCGCTCGGCACCCGGGCTTAAATCCGCACGTTCCAACCCCGTTTACGCGCTTCTCGCCGTTACGCGTTAAATATTTTCTGCTCCCTCGTACGGTACCTTTCCGGGCGGCGCCGGAGGTTCCCGTCGACTCTACGTCCCGGACCGGAAGTTTTTTTAAGTTAAAATGCCAGTGAAAGTACGGCTACGGCGCGCTATAAGCCATTTGCCGGCGGGACGGTACGCTTTCGTATTTATTTTTTCGTAACCCGCGGCGCTTCTGCGCTTTAAAGCGCCAAAGACCGACGCGGCCCGCGGTTCCGGGCGGAGGAAAAAAAGCGAGAAAATGCGCTCGACGTTTTAAAAGTACAGTACGTACTGTACGTCGTTCGGACTTATAGGCGTAGCCAATGGCCAGCTCTCGGTATTACCGTATTTGCGTTAAGGTGCGCGACGTAATTTAAGTGTATATAATCGGTCGATAAATCGTGCGGGCGGGCGCAAATACCGCGGTATTAATCGACGGGAAGGGCGACAAGCGCTAATAATAACCGGAGTTTCGGTTAAGAATTAGGCGGGCCCCCTCCGGACAATAAACGAAAACCGTCGACGAACCGGACTTTCCTCCCCTCCGTCCACCCGAAGGACTACCGGCGGTGGGGGCCACCGAGAAGGGATACGTACTTTCCCCGCTCCGAAGCGCCGTTTTCCGTCGGGCAGATTTTTTAGGCGGGGAAGAATCCCCACCCTTAAATTACGCCCGGTCCGGGTGGGAAAGGATTACGTCGTCGGGCCGGAAAAATCTAGTCGAAGAAACACCGGCCGGACGGTTACTGCGTTTACATTTGTTAAGTTTTACGCATTTAAAGATTTAATTATCGGACCCCGGACCTTCGTCGTCTACGTCCTCCCGCCTCCCTTCCCTTTTTGTAGAACTCGCCACCCGGGCGACCGAGCCCTCGATCCGGAACGGTCGACCCCGTGGAAAAATTTAGGTTTCGAACGCGGCCGGCCGTTTCTACTTAATCGGGCCCGCTACCCCCTTCTTAGTTCCGGCTACCTCGGAAGGTAACGGGTTCCGTTTAATCGTAGGCGCTCCGATCCACCTACGATTAAACGGTAGATACCGGTACCGTAGACCGCGCCGGCCCAAAGGTGGGAAACTCGCCCTTTAAATAGGAAATTCCTAGTTTCGGTACGGTCGACCGCGGCCCTCGGCCCGGAAGGAAAGCGCGGGTTTTTTACAAAAACCTCAGGCGAAAGGGTTGGAGAAAGGCGGCGGGAGGTCGGAGGGGAGTAGAAACCCGGTGGGTCGGGGGTGGAGCGCGGATCGTCGGTCGTCGCGGGTGTTATTTGTCCGACCGGACGCGGGGGAGAGGCGGAAGAATACTTAAAAATAATGTTTGGAAGAATCGGGTGGACGGCCGGAGGCGGCGGTCTTACAATCTTTTCGTCTTCGGCCGTCCTCTTTTGTAGGCCGGGCCCGGCCGTTATGGAAAATAAAATGTTGTTAAACCATTAATTGTCTGCGAATTCCGTCGGCGGAGATCGCCTTTCGACCCCGCCCCGAAATTTTCGTCTTTTTTGTTTTTCGCGCGGCGGAGGCCGGACACGGTAAGAAATCGGGAAAAAGGCGCTGGGACCGAAAGAAAAAGGGTCTGCGGAGGGAATCTCCGGAGACGGAAAGAAATCCGCCGAATTTCGGGTCTCCGGGTAAACGGTATTTATTCGTATTCGAGTGTCCGGTTTTAAAAAATAAATTAAAATTGTCGGGCGCGAAAAAGCGGAAGTTTAAAAGTAGTGGCCGGGCCGTCGTAGCCCCGCCTTTAATTTTTCCCGATAATGTCTCCTATTATTTCTCCGTCCCCTTCTGTTTAACGTCGATCGAACATTATTTTATGTTTTATGAAAAGCGCGCAGATTTGGCAAAATATCATTAACCCAGTCGGCCGATTTCCTTATATTTGGTCAGCGAAAAATCGTCTCCCATCGCCTTTTCCGGTTATTCGCGGACCGCGCCGAAGAACGGCACTACCGGACGTAATTACAAATTTCGTTCGGTCGCCTTGCGTCGTCCGTTCCTCCGGTAATCGAAAACCCTAATTACGTTCGAACCCTAATCCGTTGGCCCTACGGTAGGGCCGGCTCCGCCCGTAGGACGAATCGGTCGGGTGATATTTTGCGGTAAACGGCCAATCCCCGGTTACGATTCGTCTTATTTAACGACATTCCCGACTTTAGATGGCTTTTCGTCAGTATCGGCGTAATCGTCCGCGGTTAATTTCGTGGCGTCCCGGAAAACGGTACCGAGCTTAAAGTCGGGATCGGAAGTTAGCGTTTTGGTCGATATAAAGATTCCGGGTGGGGCCGGCGATGCCTATATTCGGGCACCCTCCGAAGAAAAAGGAAAACAAACGCCAGAAAATTTTCCAAAAATCTTTTCTTAATTAAAATTCATTTTTTAAATTATATGGCGTCGTCGTCTTCTATACTATTTACGAGCGAGCGACGACGTAAGGTGGGAATTTTACGCAATTCTGGTTAAAATTCTTTTTATCCGTTCGTCTCGACTCCCCCGGAATTAAATCGCCAATGCGCCACCCACGCGTATACGTATATATATGACTAGCAGACCCCGCCACGCCTTGTTCTGGCTCAAAATGTATCTATTATAAACGTATAACGCTTCCCCGTGGGGGGAAAATTTTTCGAAAAGTTTCTTCTTAGTGTATGTACATTCTCTCGACGTACCCTATTAAAACGCCATCAAAAACGCAAAAACCCGCATCTAAAATAGCATAAATAGAAGCGGAGTTCTTTACCATAAGCCTTAAACCTAACCATCTCCCTTCGGTGGGGTCGAATTTCGACACGTATATTATATAAAAACACGTGCGTACTCGGATGCGGCGTTGTGTCAAAATTTCAAAGGAATCGGTAGGAACAAACGAACGTTACATTTTTATTTATATAGATCAGTGTTTTTCAACCTTCTTGTATACGCGACCCCTTTACAACTTAAAAAATTTTGGCCACCCCCTAGGGCCATATTAAAACTGTATCAGTGATTTTAAAAACTATTTATTTATTTTTCTTTCTGTTGAGACAGATTATTGTTGATTAAAACGAAAGTTTCAGGAGAATCGACAATAACTTAACACACGTAAGGTATGAAACTTCCTTTAATTATAACATCGGGCACAGGGACCTGTTGACCTTTTTTTAGGATCAAAATTTTCAGATTCTACTTTTCTATTTTTTATTACTTTTTGCAAATCAGCTCAACACTTTTGCGGCTAGGATTTTCTGGAGTGGGCCGTATCCACCCAGGCCCCTCCCTGGCTACACCCATGGTTGAGACCTAAGAATCGATCAAAAAACCAATTGTACTGTAAAATAAACACGTACAGCCTTGGCGCTAAAATTGTAGTTTTTTAATGTAGTGTAGTCCTACAAACACTTGTCTTTTTCTTTTACCCGCGACCCCCGTGTAAGGCTTCGCGACCCCCAAGGGGTCGCGACCCACAGGTTGAAAAACACTGATATAGATAAATAGATAGATCTGTTTTAGTTCATTTTCACAGAAAAGCGTAATGCCTGGCAGAAAACCAAACTTAGGGCGTCGTACTCGTAGCGCCATCTGTTGGACAAAAAAGCCTTAACCGTAGATGATATCATTTAATTTATACGAATGTTTAACGGAATAATATACAGCCTACGTCCACCCCGAAGGTCCATTCTAAATATTGATGAAGGAATTTTTGAAATCGGATGAGTAGTTTCGGAGATTACCCGCTGCAACGAAACTTACATACAAACATTACCTCTTTATAATATTATAGTATAGACTAAAATACCGAGTAACGCGTCTTTCGGACTCCGCGTTAACGCTATGGCCGTCGATATCTAATAATACCACTCGACTTCGTACCGTCCTCCGTTTATCCTATTTTCCAACCTCTAACTCGTTATACGTAACGTCCGTAAATAGGATCCTAAGTAGCCGAATTTCCATTTCTGCCGACCCCCTCGGTTTAATTCCCCGTCCTCCGACGTCCAGTATCCGAATCTACCGACTTTTATTCCCTCCTCTCTAAGAGTAACCACGCATGCCTGATTTTGAGTCATTCCTGGATGTGTGGGGGGGGGAAAATAAAAAAGTTCCGCAAAACGGAACCAACACCCGAGTAGAATCGGCCATATTCTTTAGGTTAATTCTCAAAGGAGTAATCGTGCACGCCTGACCTTTATAATTCTCGGTAGTTTATGGGGTACAATTTAACAGCTTCGGCGACCCGTACCGACCACCCGAGTAGAATTGAAAAACCATTTGATTTTCCTGGCGCCTAAACGTGTGTGAGAACAATGTCTGGTGAATGTTTGGAAGAATTATTTTCTATAACCTTATTAACTTTTATTATTTATAACCTAATAAATTAATTTTTCAGGTTTTAAATTATTTTCGGATCAAAAATTATAAATAATTTTAATATTTAGAAAACTTCTCAATTCGTTTCTTCCGTTTTCATAAAACATCTCGATACTCTTTATCAGTTTCTTCTACGTTTTCAAAAATTTATTGTTTTAATATCCAAGTAAATTAAAACACGACAACTTAAGACAAAGTTTAATAAATTCTTTTTAATTATTAAATTATAAAATTAATTTGCGATAATAATGTTTACAATTTGTACTAATATCAAATGTGGTTGACAATTATTAATATATATTCGTCTATAAAATTTAATCCATTAATTTATTTGGTAGTAAAATCGACTCGCCATTGTCTTTCGCTGATAATTGATGCTTTTTAACATAATCTATAGCCCAAGATTTCTCTTGAAATAATTCCATTAAAAAATTATTCGTATGAAAAATTAATTTTGTGATCGGTGCTACCCAAACCATTACTACTACTATTTACACTATTTACACCATAGACTTCTACGCATACTTTTTTCCCGCGAGTTTTAATAGAATTTGTTGCCGATAAACATCGGTGGCGTAATAATAAACACAATGGCGTAGCGAACGTAACTGCACCCGGGCCGCGACACTATATTGGCGACCCCTCTCCCTTCAGAAACAAATTTTGTTATTCTTGGAAACCATTAGGCTCCCCTCTGCCAGTGGCGCCCGGGGCAAGCTGCCCCACCCTCTGCCGAGAGGTTTTCTTGGTTTTTGGGCGATAGGAAATTCGGAAGTTCCTGGAGGACAGGCAGCCTCAAAGGATTAACCCATGCTGTATAGCAGCCTTAATCCGTCGCTAACTTCTCTCCACTCGACTTTAATTACTCTCTATCTCGTTACTAAAGGCGCTATCGATACGTATACCGTAGTTCCTTTCTGGCGGCATCTTACGATAATTGGCAAAATATTAACGCCGGAAAGATACGGGCTTAAACTTAAACTACGATAAACTGCCTAAATCCTAAATTCCCTTTTTGTAGCGCTTTTACCCGTCCCGATACTTACGAGTTAGTTTAACATTTGTGTACATTTCCGTAATTAAATATAATTGTCGCGCGCTCCCTTTCCTTTCCCAGCCGGAAAGACCGGGTGCGGGCGCCCCGGTTTCGTAGTCGGGATAAGGTTAACGTTTCGAATCTGGTTTATTTTGACGTCATTTTTTAATAGAAAACTATAACTTTTACTTTATTCTCGGTGCGTATTATATTTATTTTCGAACACTGGCGTAGGCGAGGGATGGTTACTAACATTTATTTATAATTTATTTGGGAAGAGGTTAGATATAAAGAAAATTATCATTATTCCGGGCCAGTTTCGTTAATAAAAAAGACATTTTTATTAACGTTATTCGATCCGTCGGCGCGATTTTGCGATAATAGCCGGGTGGAGGCGAAAAGATGTAGGTCGGACGTTCGGAACGTCGAGCGCCATTCCAAAGGCCACGGTCGAACTTGTAGACTTACGGGAAAGCGGCGCCGAACGTCCGACCTACGCGTTTTCGCCTTTAAAACTCGGGCCTCCACCCGGCTACTAATTCTCCTACAAGCGTACGAAAGAAATATTTCCGCGGTGCGGAGTTTGGCCATAAGAAGATTTACGTATGGCTGGAAAAATAAATTCGATTAACGTTTGAAACGCTGGGTGGTCGAGTAATTTGGAGGACGTTTTTCCCTCCTTCTACCGCCATTAAGGACGCTTTCGCCATACAATATCGTCCGCGGAACAGCTTTTTACGCTATCGACGTTAGCGCCGGCAAAGACGCCATTAGGCTAAATAACGACTTTTGTTTGGTCCGAATAACTCGGTTCCGTAGGCGATTCGAAAAAATGGTAACGCCGTCGACCGTCGGTCTTTTCTTAATGTCGAGAACGGAGTTAGACGGACGAAAGACGAGACCGGGCCCCATTAAGTATGTAAGAACTGCCCGGGACAATCGGAAGTAACCCTATTCGAATTAAAAAGTTTTCCCTCAAACTACGGTTAAAGCGCTAATTTCGAACGAAATAAATTCAAAAATAACTACCGCTTTTTAAATAAGCATTATTAGGTAGCGCGTTATTCGGTTACTCAAAACGGACGGGTTTTATTGTTTTATTTTCGCGTTTATAAGAATAAACTTAAAAGTACCGAGAATAAAGCGGAATTTGCAATTTTGTCTTTAAAAAAATTACATTAAAACTACCGACGAAATTCGAAATACCGCCACTCCGCTCGGCGGGCGTCGGCCCGGTTCGACTATTTCTAGCCCGGACTAAATGGTCGATTTAAGATGGCCATTTAGTCCGGGAAAAACGTTCTATTAGCTCGGCCGGCCAATTTTTACCTCCTCTCTATACGACGCCATCGCCTCGTCTTCTACGTCCCCAAATTTTAAAAGCCTGCCGGTCGATAACTTTTCAAATATTCGTATTAAACGTTTCTCCTATATACGATTACGGAAGAAAAGGGTGTATATTGGTTTAATGGCCAACGCCGACGACATAAAACGAATTTAAGAGAAACAAAAAATAAACCGAAAATACGTTTAAAACGACGGATCGGAACGATTAAAAATAATTACGCCAATTCGGCGGTAGCGGAACGCTATAATACCGAGGGATGCGAAATAGATTGGAATACCGTAAGAATAAAGACGAAAGAACGGAACGAACGACCGTACGAAAAGAGAAATCCGCTTACGGTGGAATGCAATCGTCGACGGAAAGAACGGAAAGGGGGAGGTATATAAGAGAAAGCGTCCGGTAATACGATAACGGTCGTCTACAACCCCGAGAAAAAGAATACGATAACGGCGAGAATACGATACATAAGTTGTAAATTTGTTTCTTAAAGTATATGCTTTAATGTAATTTGTCTTTATTACTATTGTATACTGGTATGTGAGAAATATAATAAGAGTAACTCCGTTTGTAATTTTGATTCTTGACGTATTTAAAAAGTAAAAAAAAAAACTAAGTAATTTAACGTAACCGGGCATTGTCGGAACTTTATAAATTTATATCGATTTTTAACCATTTGTTTTAGAAAAACTCGGACGTAAACTGGCCGACCAGGGACCAACTAGTCCGAAACGCGGTACAACGTGTAAAAAGTGTAGGGGTGAAAAATAAAGACCGCTTTTTCCCATAGTCTTTCTTAAATTTTGCGGAACAAAGACGTGGGTATGATAAGTCCCGTTAATAAGTCCGAGTAGACCTTTTAAATACTAAAGAAATCTTTTCCTTACTGGTTTTGCGGCCAAATCCCCGATCGACCGAACGGTACTTAAGACCAATAAATAAGCTTTTAACGTCGAAGGAAACGTAAATAATTGGCGTGTCCCCGTTTCGCTTATTTAGGTCTCTACCGATTTACTTTTTCGCCCCCGTGGGAGTTATAACGGGACGATGGTAGCAATAAATTACTTTATTTCGGTTCGAAAAGAAATTCGACGAAAATTAATATTTTAAAACTTAACGTTTGGTCCGGTCGACGCCCTAATTTCTTGGCCGCCGGAGGATAATGCCTTAAATTACGCCCAAAGGATTATCGTCCCCTTCCGCGTAAATTACCGTAATTATGTCCGGCCGCTATCCGTTTGCCGCCGCGGTGACCTTTCGTGTAACTGTAAACCGGTGGATCTCGACCTTTCTTGTCCATGTACCCCAATAGCCCGTTAATTGTTTCTCCTTATATTTTTGTACGTGAATTTTATAATTACTGCGTTAGATGTATACGGCCCTTATAACCGAGCGCCATAAAAAAACTAACCGTAACTAAAAGCGAATTACTTATTTTACGTAAATAACAATAAATTTAATCGAGTACATACATTTATTTATTATTATTTGATAAGTATATTATATAAAAACACGCGCGTATTCGAATGCGGCGTTGTATCAAAATTTCAAAGGAATTCTCGTAGCCCGACTAAAATGTGGATACCGAAGGTTCGTTTACACTAAAGTAAAATAAATAAGCGTAAAAAGAAAACCCATTGTTTATTCTTTATCGGCAAAAGTTCTAATCTCGCGCGATTTCTTGGGTTAAAGTTACGATTTACGTATCCGTTGTGGTAAAAATTTCTATTCGCTTCTTTCCCGAGATTTCGAATATTCGAGTACAAAGTAGCCTGTTTCCACTTATTTCTAGTTAAATAATAAAGAGATTAGGGAATTAGGGACACGAACAAAACCCTGCGAGGCTAGGGACCGAACCCACCTCTAGCCCAGTACCAGGGACCGATTTCTTAGTAATATTAGAAGTAATAAAGGCAGAAATTTTTCCGGTCGAACGACAATGACCGAAAAGTTGTAAATTCCCGCGGACACCCGGTTCTAAAACGAATTACCGTAGTTAGAAAACAAACGACGGACCATCTATTAAGTCGAACGTATTTAGATTCTTACAGCCGCGGCGAGAAAAGTTTAAAATTTACGACCGTCCCGTCCGGAGTTTCTCGGGTCCTAGGGCTTATGGAAGTCCAACGGGGCCCCAATTTTTGTTAGATTAAGAATCTTTATATTGGAGTTTAAATTCATTTTTGATAACATCAAAATCGAAGTCGAAATATATTTATTTACGAAAAGATGTCGAATGACAAACTTTATAGTTTATCTTATTTAAAAAACGCGAGAAATAAATATTTACGTCGATTAATTACCGACCAATTATCTCACATCGATTACAATAAAACAAATAATACTATAAATTATAATTATTATTGTATTACGAATATTAACTAATTTTTCCTATACCGCCAGCGCTCGTTGTTAACGATAAAAGTATTAAAAATTTACGATAATAATTCAATTTTTGTGGGCCCCGGGGCTTAAGCCCTATTAGCGCCTCCTTTGAGGTATACTAGCGACGCGACAAAAGAGGCATTAGACGTTAACCATTATCGGCCGCCGCACACCTACCGGGACCACCTACGTACCATTTATACCCGAAAGACATTGGAATGTTTATAGTTTTCTAAAGTTTATAATACCTTTGTTTTTCTAAACGGGAGAGGTTTTTCTCGGTTTGCCGAATTTCGTCCATGGGAAGAACGACAAGAATGATTTATTCGCTATTAATCGCCAGCTGATTTACGTACCGACGTTTTCTCCGTATTAGAGTTATCCGACATTTAAGTAACTAGCGGAAGAGCCCGGCGAAAAAATAACAACGGCGCAGATTAAGATTATTAGATTATTTCGTACTTGTAACCTTTCTATTATATTATAGTATTTGGTTTACATTTACAAAGGCCGTCTTACCTAAGAGTTTATTATACCGAGTGCCCAATTTAAAAAATTTGTGTACGGTAGAAGAATAAATATTTTTAAAATGTGTTAGATCGGTCACTCGGCGCGATAAACCGTTGCGTAAATCAAACACTATAAGAAACATTAAAACGAAAACCGTATAAAGAGTTTGGATATTTCGGCCTATCGACGTCGGAGGGTACGAAATGGCGCACTTTCGACGGTCGAGTAGACACCGATCGAAAATATATCTTAAATTTTACACATATCGTAATATTTCCTAATGGTAACTTTAAGAAATTGTACCGTCGGCGGTCGAGTATCGAACGGTAACCGCCAACGGACAGACGATTTAAACTCGGCATCCCGGAAAACTACTTTATGGTATTTTGTACCCGGCCCGGTAACTTTGTATTACGTAATTTTCCTATTCCAATGCCACCGTATTGCCGGTCCGATAGAAAGAAGGGATGGAAGTAATTCGGCGGAAGGCATTCGTCTCTTCCCGGAAGAGAGGACGGTCGACGACTACCAATTAATACCGGTCTACTACTAATATTTGAAGAGTGATCCGCGTTCGAAGGGTGGCCATGGCTAACCTTAACGTCGGACGACTCGTTCGAATAAAAAAATCTTGTAAAAATGCTGGAATAATTCCTTTCTGCCGCGATAATTTTTGGCAACGGACCGTATAAATTACGCGAGAAGTTTGTTCTCGTAAACATTGCGTTTACGGAAAAATTATTGGGCCGCAATTTGAAAAAAACTGTAGACGTAAATTCGCGCTGTCGAGAAAAATCGAGACCACGCGTGGCGGGAGGCCGGATTAACCGTATACGAACTTCCGCTACAAACCGGAAGTCGCGTTACTTCGACCGAAAATTTTCCCTTAAATGCAGTTAGATAACGGGCGCGACTCCGTACTTAACGGGAACGGTGTAACGTACGGGGGAGAGACGACGCTAAAGGAATCCAGAACGTCGTGACGAAAAATTGTAGCCCGGCGTGGCGACCAATAATAACCGGCGATAATCGCCGGTTAGAATTAGTCCGGTTTATTCGGTTACGGCCGCGCGACACTGTCGAGGAGGGACGCGTGCCGGGAAGACTTACGGGACGACGTACCGTACCCTATTTAGGCGTTACTAACGCCGAGAAAACCCGGAAAATTGCGCGTTGGTCGCGCCCCAATCGACTAACTTCCGGTGTTCGGTGGTTTTATCCACTCGGCTTCCGGAGGGCGCTTATTAAAATTGAGAAAGTACCGTTCGGAAATGAAAAACCCGCGTCGTTAGATGTGAAAGATTAAATACTTGGGGCTTTACTCCGGGTAGCGCTTTCCATTCCGCGCCAGCCGGGGGTATACGCTACCGTCTCGGTAACGATTTAGCGCGAAATAGGCTGGCTATATCGTAATCGCAGTAATTAAGTTAATGTAACGTAACGTATATATTTTTTAAATTGTCTTTTTTTTGTAAGAATTATACTTACTTTATTATTTTGTTAAATTTTTTCCAATAGATGGCGCTACGTGTAAATCGGACGTAGCTAGAAATAATTGATTTACAGAAATCCGACCGATGTTTTGGGGCGGGACGTAGACATTATCCGAGTTGGAAGTACGTAACTGCCGAGTTTCGTAGCGATCGGTCGAACGATTTGGGAGTGTACAGCGAACAAACAAACATCCTCATTTATATACGAATAGATAATACGATCGTTAAATACGCTTTAATTCTTCGCATCTAATAACGGAAGTAGCCGGTCATTACAGTATATTAATGGTATATACATACTACGATACTAGACTAGCGACGTGTCCCGAAATCCGGACGAAAATTCCGCCACTAATCAAATATCGAGACGAAATGGAAAAACTTTTTTTAGAAGGCGCCCGCGACTGGGTTTCGCCTTCCGGAGGACGGCTCGTAATTTTAAGGCATTTGTCGGCTTGGCCAGAGACGAAACGCTCGTATGTACAGTTGGTGTTAGTTTACGCAATACGATCCGAGAGACGGTCGACGCGTTGGATAAGCGGCATCTTTCGGTTTCCTTTTTCTTTTTTACTAGCGGCGAAAATAATCCTTTCGTGTTTATACGCCGTTACCCGCTGTACATAGCCGTTTGCGCGTTAGGTTACAAAGTACGTTTCTATTTATCGAGACGTTTAGAAGAAACAACTATGGTTTCGAACATTTCTAGCTTTTCCCTGTCGTTAATTCCTGTTTTTAAGAAAGTTTCGTCGCTTTCTCGACCACAAAAACGTTTAAGCGGAAAAATTCTCGACCGTAGATCGGACATTTTCTACTCTATATTTGCGACGTCGAAACCCGTAAATCTTCGCATCGTTAACGCTTCCGTACCCAATCGCGCTCGGGAAAACCAAACGTTTTCGGTTTCCGTCGGTAAATGTTCGAGGTTTTCGACTAAATCCTAGTCGGGGCGCATCCGAGGAGGGTGATTACCGTCCCGCGACATTCCCTCCGCGCCAAATTATAAGTTTATATACTTCAATTCTGAGGTAATCGAGTAACCTTCTCGAAAACCGACGCGGCCTCTCCAATATGCCGCGGGTGGCACCCGTATTCTCAAAGGCCTATAGATACGTCGCCGCTAAAGCGTTCGAAAGATGGCGTCGAATGTTTGCCGACTAAAGTTCTACGCGGCGTTTACGTCGCTGAAATTGCGGCCTAAATTTCGGATCGCGTCGTTGGCGTTCCGTCCTTCGTTTAGGATCCGGAAACGCCTGGCACTCGATAAGCCGAAAGCGGCGTGGGAAGACGCGTTCCGGCAAAGAAATTATCGAATTCGACGAAATAACCCCGCGACTTTTTATAAAAAGCCGTAGCAGTTGCCTGGAGGCGTTAAGTCGCTAATTTCTATCTGTTGGAAAACGCGCGATCTATACATTTCCCGCTATTCCTAGTCCCTTCCGGGCCGTTTGACCCAACTGGCTAACGGTGGAAAATTTTCGGCCTTTGGCATAAGACGTATATAGCGGCCAGTTTCTGGTAAGAAGCCCTCTCGGGGACGGCCCCGAGCAACCGGCCTCCGCGTTTGCCCGGTATTATCCGATTAAATCCAAGCGGGAGGAGAGACTTTTTCTATTCTTCCAGATAAGTTAGGAATTAGTTATCACCATATTCGAATAACCGGGAGAATTTCCGATCTAGCGCCCGGCAACAATAATTTCGCTTCTCCCTCGGGGATTCGATTAATCGATCGAAGCGCCGCGACGAATTTTTAAAAATATAAATATATATTAATTTTCTCGTCGGAAAGCGAAGGGCGCCCCTCGACGGCCCGGGACGCGCGCTGCCGTCCGTCCGACCAATGGCGAAAGTCCAACGTCCGGAAGGCCGACCAATGAGGAGGGGCGACGGTTACGGGATCGAGCGGTACGCCGGCATCGAAGTCACTCGAGAGTATGGCGCAACAGGTTTCGACGGTGGATCCTCCGAAGAGCAAGGAGGCCGCTCTTCTGGCCCTCATGGACAGGACCGGGTATAATATAGTTCAAGAGAACGGACAGCGGAAATTCGGGCCTCCTCCCGACTGGAACGGGCGCCCCCCACCCAAGGGCAGCGAAGTGTTCGTGGGCAAAATCCCTCGCGACCTGTACGAAGACGAGTTGGTGCCCGTCTTCGAAAAGATGGGGCGCATATACGAAATTCGTCTGATGATGGATTTCAGCGGAAGCAACCGGGGCTACGGTTTCGTCATGTACACCGGGCCGGCCGAGGCCAAGAGGGCCGTCAGGGAACTGGACAATTTCGAGATTCGCAAGGGTCGCTTCATCGGGGTGTGCAAGTCGGTAGACAACTGCCGACTGTTCGTGGGCGGAATCCCCAAAAACAAGACCAAGGAGGAGATTCTGACGGAGATGAGGAAGGTGACCGAGGGGGTGGTCGACGTCATCCTGTACAGCAGCGTGACCGACAAGTCCAAGAACCGCGGATTCGCCTTCGTGGAGTACGAGAACCACCGAGCCGCCGCCATGGCCAGGAGGAAGCTCATCCCCGGCAAGATCCAGTTATGGGGCCACGAGATCGCCGTGGATTGGGCCGAGCCCGAACCGGAGGTGGACGAGGAAACCATGTCCAAAGTAAGTCCCTTTCCGCCAAATTTCTCACTTCCGCGGATTAACGGCGGCTCTCGGCCGTCCCGAGATAATTCCGAGTCTTCCGGCGGTTTTCCGCCTTCCTTCCGGTGGTTGCGCACGTGCGACGACGGGAGGTGTCGGAAAGCCGGCGCGCGCGGGAACGGAGATTCGCTCTCCTCCCGAAACGAGCCTCGACCTTATCGGTGGCGCGAGAGATAAGAACTCGGTCCACCCCTTTAGGATAAGAGACGGGCGGACTTCGATTCCGCCGATAATTCGGGCGGTTGCCTCCGTGGCCGAATTTCGTAACCGACCGTAACTTCCGGTTTTGGACGGGGACGATTCGAACCCTCCGCCCGTCCGACGTCGGAGGTGGTTTAACTGGGTCAATTTTAACCGCAACGAAAGAAATTCGTTTCGATTGCAGAGACGGCCGATCGGTAGCCGAGCGCGAGTCGCGAGTGAACTCGGCGGCACCCGGAACCACCCGTCGCGAATGGAAACCGTTCGACCGAGGAAAACGTGGTTTTACGCGAAAAAGTGGGCGTAACGTCTTCTTCGGCGTCTCACCTAGAAACGCGCACCGGCGGAGATAACGGCCTTTATCTTTCTCCCGGCGGCCATATTGGCCGCGTTTTTATTTATCGTTCTGGTCGAAACGCGGACGAAAACGTCGGTATAAACACCCGGGGGTGCGGAACCTCGCGCCTATCCTCCCCGACGCGTATAAATGGCGGATAGGAACGTACAAGATAGAAAGAGCGAGCGTTAAGAAATCGCCCGACTACAAAAGAGTCGACGTTTATCGTCCGAGGAAAGAAAATCGCCTCGGTGGGATAAAAATTCGAATCCGGCCTTAATGTAACGGATTGGTAATACTTTATGGTAAACTAGCAGACCTCGCCACGCGTTGTGGGTCAAAATGTATCTATTATAAATGTATAACGCTTCCCCCGTGGAGGGGGAATTTTTCGAAAAATTTCTTTTTAGTGCACATTCTGTCGACGTACCCTATTAAAACGCCATCAAAAACGCAAAAAACCGCATCTAAAATAGTATAAATAGAAACAGAGTTCTTTACGGTAAGCCTTAATCCTGTCCATCTCCCTTCGGTGGGGGGAATTTCGACACGTATATTATATAAAAACACGCGCGTATTCGAATGCGGCGTTGTATCAAAATTTCAAAGGAATCGGTTGGAACAAACGAACGTTACATTTTTATGTATATAAATAGATAGAAGGTGATCCGCTTTAGTTCATTTTCACAGAAAAGCAAACTTAGGTCGTCGTACTCGTAGCGCCATCTGTTGGACATAAAAGCCTTAACCGTAGATGATATCATTTAATTTATACGAATGTTTAACGGAATAATATACGGCCTACGTCCACCCCGAAGTTCCATTCTAAATATCGGTGAAAGAATTTTTGAAATCGGACGAGTAGTTTCGGAGATTACCCGCCGCAAACAAACTTACATACTTACAAACATTACCTCTTTATAATATTAGTATAGATTTGGTATTTTGAGTTTTCTTTTTTATCCCAAGACCGTTACGCGCGCTTTGCCGTTGTACCGGTAACGCGGGTCGAAGCGTCCCTGGCAGATTTTTACATTTTCGAGAAATGCAAAAAAATTCGGGTTTTTTTCTGTACGTACGGATGTTAGTACGCGTTTAGGGGTGACGATTTAATTGGCCCCGTTGGAAGTTTAATAACTCGCGCTTTTTTGTGGAAATTTTGCGGGGAGGTTTGCGTATTAGGGGACGGACGCTTTTAAATTTTGGCGGTTAAAGGCCGAGAGAGCGGGGAGATAACGGGGTGGCGCGTATCTCCGGTAGGGTAATATTTAATACGATTTTACCGGTTATTAGCGCTTACGATTAAGCTTTCCGCCATCTTATAATACAGTAATTGAAAGTATAAAAAGCATTTAATGATAAAATGAAAAAAGTTTCTACCACCCGGCAGTTTGTCGCATGGCGTTATTATTAATAACCGGTTATTAGAACTGGTTGTTCGGCAGGAACCTTTACTACTTCAAAATATGAAATTTTCTAAAGGTAACGATGGCGGATCATTTTTTGCCTGGCACCGCGCGAGACTTTTACCTAAGGTCGAAAGAACTCGGTTAATCTACCGTACGAAATCCGCTTTCGTCGCCGGTCGTTCGTTTTAAGGGAAAACAAACGAACGGATCGGCGACATTTAGCCACTGGTTTATGGCGGCGCGAAACGAGTAAAGAACGTAGGCAAAATTGTAAAAGGAATTAAATACGAATGGAAAACAATTGTACGGTGGATAAAGAACGACGACGACGCTCGGATTCTTCTATCGAAAGAATCGTTGTAATTGTCCGTTTTTATCCAAGTAGTGTTTAGCTTTCTCGGGTAAAAATGATAAACGACACGAAACAAATAATGAGAATTTTTTAAAGCTATAGAAATGTTAGCGAAATTTGACCCCGTTATCTGGCATTACGTCGATAACGTAACGCAATCTCGACCCGCTAAAAGTCGCGCGCCACGCTTTTCGAAACGAAATCGATGCGCGAAATCAAAAATCCGGGAATTTTATAAGGCAAAATATTTTTCTATAATTGTGGAGCGTACGTCGGACCCATTTGTAGTAAGAACCGTAAATATCGATACTTCCGAAGTGGCGATTGGAGAATTATTTCTCGGATTTTATCCAATATTAGACGCTACGGGAGAAGGTTTACGTTTCGCGCCAACTGTCGACGGATTAAAAATTCGTTCTAGCAAACTCTTATCGGTTGTAAATCGAGCTATAAATCGATTTGCCATTCGCACCGCGGCCGGAGGGGTTTTTAAGGATTAAATGCGAAAAGAAAAAGAGACGAATGGTAAAACCAATCACCTAAGTACTGTATTTAATATTCGGTGGCGCGTTACGTCGTATAACCCGCGCAAAGTTTATACGAAACCGAAATCGCCTATAAAATTGACTATTTTATAAGTTATATTCTGCGATGGAGGAGAACCCGGCGTTATATTCGCTAACTTTTTGTAACGATTACGCGTAAATTATACGGAAATACTCGAAACGGCGGTAAAAATTGTGGACGTTAGGCCGGATTTATAAATTTATCGGCGCAAATCGGTGGTAGATACCGGGCAAAATACCCATTCGTTTCCTTCCAAATTCGCCTTTAGCCTACGTTAGCCGGCGGACGCGGATGTTTAATCGGTCGGCAAAAATTATTCCGAGTTCGCCCTGGGAGTTACCGCGGGCCACCGGTTAGGCTTTTCCCGCGCGCTTTAGTAGGTAATGTACCGGGCGGAGCCCAGGCTTTAACTGGACGGAGTAGCGGAGACAAATGCAAATATTGTTCCGACGAAAAGACGTACCGCCTACGTTTTCCCGGTCGACTTTCCGAGCGAAATAAAAATAATGTGGCAAATTACCCGAAAATTATCGTAAAGTTATTCGGACGAACGAGGCGAGAAAGTTATCCCGGTCAAAGGTCGGACTTTCCAGGTACCTTATACGGTACAGTACCTGGAAAGAAAATAGGAAAAGGTTTTTATGTCGGTATTTTATAACGCGTACTTCGGAGAATCTTTTAAATTTGCAAAATAATTTCGAGTAAAAATATACTTTGAGTGGTAAATGTCAGATTTTTTAATAAGGAAATAACATTTTTT
The DNA here is from genome assembly GCF_000671375.1 of Centruroides sculpturatus. Taxonomy (NCBI): domain Eukaryota; kingdom Metazoa; phylum Arthropoda; class Arachnida; order Scorpiones; family Buthidae; genus Centruroides; species Centruroides sculpturatus. The sequence continues at coordinate 289,776 of NW_019385394.1, forward strand.
AGAAAAGTTTATACGTCTTTTATGAATTTTGAAATAGATACTTTGCGTTTTATACATATTTTTAAATTTTTCTCACAGTCAATCGATTTAATCTCATAGTGTAAATGTTGCTATTCTAATAATGGCAAAAGTGTAGAGACAAAGCTCTACGAGAACGAATTTGCTAGCCGGACACGCTATTCGAGCCAGGTGTACGGCGCGAGAGTCTTCTTGGGCCAGGGCCGGATTAACCCACTTTAGGGTCCTAGACATTTTCTTCTTCCGGGTCCCCTTCCGGCTCTTTCAATTAATAAATCTTGTTACTATTATTTCTATTAAATTTCATACGGACACTGCAGCTGCTTTATAAAAAATAAAAACAAAATTATTTAACAATATTTCGCAGGATTTAAGAATACATATAGTTAACATATACTGTAGTTACTTAGAGCTTCGAGCCGAAACCATGGGGACGATTCTTCCGGCAGTCGGCCACCCAGCAATTTAGAACCGCGTAGGGAATTTTCCCGGACGGAAGTTACGTTTTAAAGAAAGGCGGAAACCCAACCGGGAACCGTCGCCCGTTTCCGGCAAACGCGTTCGTTTCCACGTTCGGCCGAAACGAACTTTTTGGCGGCGGGAGGGAAATTTGCGGATTTTGGCCAATTTTTCTATAAAATACGTCGGAAACCGTCGACGGGGAAGCGCGTAAATCGGACGAAAGACGGATTTTCCCGCGCCTATTAAAATATTCGGTCCGACCCGGTTTAAACGCTTCCGGATGGTAGTTTTTTGGCCATTAGGCGTTGTATTTCCGCCTGACGCGTTTCCCTGGGCGAAACGTAGACTGGCGTTCTTCCTTTGTACCGTTGGTCGCAAAACGGTCAAAGCGAAGATTGTCAACTTGGCGGCCCGAACCACCGCCGCGACGTTTCCTTCGGCGTCGACCTACCGTCGACGCGCCAAACTTGGCGAATTTCTTAAACGTACGCGACTTAATTTCCATTATTTTACTTTTCCTCTTATTATACGTATGGTAAATCGAAACTTGTTAAAAATTACGCGTACCGATTCGGTTGCGCGTAATTTTTTAAGTTTCGATTTACCGCGGGTTAACTTTGCTCCGCCGTACTTACGAGATGACTGCGTCCGCTCTGAAAACTATCGGAAAGAAATTTCGTCTGGCCTCTCAGACATTTTTCTCCATTTCCTTAAAAATGCGCAAAATTTACCGTTTCCGTTACCGAATATTAGCTGTAAGCCAACGATAAAAGAAGCTAGTATTTTTGTTGCCTAACTTTTCCGACTGTTATGAGATTTTATTAAAAATAACATTAATATTGTTAATTACTATAAAACGACAAAAGACTTAATTTTGAGGGTAAAAACGAGTTTGATAAAAGATTGTAAATGCTAACGACCGGTAAAATCGTTAAGTCCGAACTGTCTCGAGATACGATACGCCACCTGCCCTATCTCTCTCGCCCCTCGACTTTTAACCGCTAAAATTTAATAGTATCCGCGCCCCTTATACGCCGGCCACCGCGTCAAATTTTGCTTTTTAATCGTTACCCCGTCCCGAGATATTAAACGAAACAGAGCCGCACGGACGCGCGGAATTTTTTCCTTTTTTTCGGGAGTCTCGAACGGCGGAGATTTGCAAAAAATTCGGAGGCTCGGATTCGACGCTTTTCCGGCACTTTTTCTCGTTACGTATACGTAACGGCCGGTAAAATAAAACCCGAAAAATCCGGCGTAAAACTGAAAATGTAATACGAAAGTACCGAAAACGTTGGTTTTGTAGTAAATTTTCGGTTTTATGCCGAATTTTTTGGTTTTTTTTCTTGTTTGTTTATTCGTAACATTTATATTCGAAACGTTCTCCGTTTATTTCTTTTGTACATTCGCTCGGCTTCTATTCTCGCGTGGATCTTACGCGACGAGAGACGGGCCGTTACATCGTACGACCGTAAAGCGACGCCGTATTGCCTTAATGTACGATTAGTTTAACCGGCCCGTCGGATCGAACGTGTACTACGTACGCGGAAAATGCTATTATCAAACATTAATGTTTTTAAAATTCATTTACGATAATTAGTCCCCTTCAAAAACCGACTTCTTACCGTACGTAACACGGATACGGGTGAGTGGGTTTGCGGGCAATCGTTAGCGGAGGATGGGATGTTTTCGAAAACATCGCGTAATACCGAGTGTAAGAACGCCGATTGGGGGGGGAGATTTTTTTCCCTACTGTCGGGATGGTCTAAGGTCTACGCGTATGTGGGTGGCGGTTTATAAAGGCAGCAAAGACGAGTATTTTACAAAGATAAACCGTTTATTCCGGACGAAATTGCTTACATAAAGTCTCTCGTCGGAAAGGTCCCGTGTTGATGGAAATTTTCGACGTCGGTGCCGGTCTCGCGTCGTCGGGATTTTCGGCGGCGATCTGGTCCAGCGTGGTAAGGGCCCCTGGACAGTGTTGAGCAAAAATGTTGGAAGACTCGAAAGTCGATGCACAAGTATGAAAGGATGCGCGAAAAAACGGAGATACACGAACACAACAGAAGTTTAGTGGAAGTCTTAGTGGAAGTCCTGTTGTCCTTGGAATTGATGCTTTTATAAGTTTTTCGGGATCGGGTTTTTGCTAATTGAATAGACCATCACCGTTTTCTAATTGGTCTTCCACCTGTCTCCAGGTGTAAATGGAGCTTCGTAAGGTTCGCGAGAAAGGTCGGCTGGAGATGGTTTATCCGACCCCATCATTCTCGACTGTGATCGCGTTTAATTGTTGACTATCACACCTATGCTTTTTGATATTTTTTTCTAGTTTCGTTTTGCTTTCTAAACTGCGTCTTAACTTTAATATTTTAAATTTTCTTTTTTTATATCTAAAATTTTGTTTTTCCCGTTATTCTTTATGAGCGC
>NW_019385395.1:0-5050 GCF_000671375.1 Centruroides sculpturatus
AACGAGGGAGAAATTTACCTGTCCTGGATAAAATATAACTCATTATTAAAATTTATATACTCGGTAATTTTTGCTTTTTGGTATATTGTAATGAATTAGTTATATTATGTTAACAGTGCACTGTATATATACAGAAAATGTTTCAGTCTTGGTTTATGACTAATGTTATGATGGTCTTGATGAATACTGGTGTTTATACTGTATGTATGTAGGGGTCTTGGTATCCGAAATGCAACCCTAAAATTTGATCGAGGATAATTAAGGGCTGTTTGTAGTAAAATCTAGTCTACTTATTCCAGTAAGCCTCTGATGTGATAAGCCTATTATATCTCCAATTTATTACAATCCTATTTATTAGGCCAATTAATTCAAACTAAATTAGAACAAAGGTTTGTTATGCTTTTACGATAATGAAATATTTGTCCATTCATCCAGAAAAGAGTAAATAACAATATCAATTTAATGATTAATTAATGTTTTCTCATATTACGTAAAATGATAATATAATTATTATTAAGCAATTTACTTGAAAGCATTTAATTCTTGCACGAATGCTTTTACGTAAGTTACACGACATATTCTCCGTTTAATATCATGAAAAGTGTAGACTTTACAAGTCGTTTCTCAGAAATGTAAAAATTAATTAAAATGGTTACAATTTTATAAGGAATTTCATAACAAATTGTAGGAAATTAGTTCTGCTCCATTAAATTTTGGTTTTAAGGTGTTAGGCAATGCAACGCATAGCGATCTGACAAGGAGAGGTCACTCCCGGGAGGATGACCTATTTAGGTATCATATACATTAAGAAAATAGCAAAATCCACCAGCTTATTGGTGATGCATGAAGAGTTATAAGAGTTAAATTATATTTTCAATGGTTATATTCACTTGGCCTCTGGTACTTTGAGCAACCTTTATATTATGAAAGTTGAATAATTTGAAATCACAATAAAAACATTTTAACAAATATTATTTGGAAATGACTGTCTTTTTATTTATTAAAAAAATTTCTTCATCCAGCGAAATTTTACAAATATTATTTGCTTTCTTTATAAATTTCTGGAATCGCTAACAGTACAATTCATGAAAATGTTTGATGCTGCTTACTCTGATCGTCACACTTGTCCTTCACGTATCACGAATCCATTACTTTCCGCTGTTAAAGTATTTGGAGTGGACTTGTTCCATCCGTGCTGTCATCTGAATGCTTCTTCAACAACTTTCCTCTGGTATACTCGAATTATAGAAGTATTTTTATGGTACACTGTCATTCATTTAACATTAATTACCACTGTGGAATCGGTTTATTGTGGCGGAATTATTTATTTGTTACACACTTACGGGAAACAGGCAATTTTTGTAATATTAATCACATCGATGTACGTTGCTTATCAATTCAGCGTCACGAAGAGAAGAAAATTATCGCTCCACTTTTCTAAAAGCAGTTATGAGGGAGAAGACCAATTGGCAATGGAAATGGAAGCACACCTAATTAAAATACTCGTACTATTTTATTTCACCATGATAACAATATCTTTACTGTTATTCACTGTTTGGTATTCCCATTTACTTACAAATTCCAGCGAAATGGAAGCATTGTATTGTACCTTTATAGCGGCAATATGNGGAAGCACACCTAATTAAAATACTCGTACTATTTTATTTCACCATGATAACAATATCTTTACTGTTATTCACTGTTTGGTATTCCCATTTACTTACAAATTCCAGCGAAATGGAAGCATTGTATTGTACCTTTATAGCGGCAATATGGAACGTTTACGGTGTAGGTCAGATATTTTCGGTTTTCGCCATAGCCGTCACGATTTTATTCATTCTGGGAAAAAGATATGTCGTGATGACATATCAATTGGCGGAAAGAAAAATCAACGATGTCTCGTTGAGTTCGTTTTTGGAACATTTTATGTACAAGCATCTTGAAATACAAAGATTTTTCATCATTCTTAATAATCAATGGGATATTCTTCTTCCGGCGATCTATGCTCATTTTATTTACGTGACAGGATTTCTACTGTACGGCGCTATATTTGTTGATATGATGCCAGTGTTGAAAAATGCCACAATAATTATAGCCGTGATTCTCTTAATCGGATGTATTGCAGTCTCTAGGGCATTATCGATTCTAACTTCAATTGTAAGTATTTTGTATTATCGTAATAATTACCATTTATAAACATGTTTTCGTCTTTATTTCAGATGTACGATAATTACATTTCTGTGGGAAGATTCTCTTCTAGTAATCTGTCTTTGAAATATAAATTTAAAGTAAGAAAATATTAACAAATAACATAACTATAATATTTTTATTAACGAAATATCTTCTGTTTTTAACACAGATTATCGACTTTATGAAAAAATTTGGTGGAAGACCTTTCGGAATATGTGTAAATGGATTCTTTTTCGTCAAGAAAAACTTTGTCATCAGAGTAAGTTTTAATGTAATCTGATAGAATCAATTCGTGTCCTGAAATAATGTAATTAATTTGCAGGTGGTGAGTGGTCTTTATTCGGTGTTATCATCCGTAATTCAGTTAACCGGTGTTCTGGAAAAGAAAGGATGTTTTTCAAGAAGCACAAAGTTCGATGTTTCGCCCAATATGACTTATCATTAACTCTACTCTTTTATATATTAACTAGCTGTTACCCGCGACTTCGTCCGCGCAGATTTTGCAAGCAAACCCCATTTACATTCAATATTTCAATAACCATAGTAATTGTTATATAACACCTACCGCTGAAGAGAATTGCCGAGAATCAAACGAACTGTTTTTAATTTGATCAATTTTCTGGAATCGTTCTATAATTGAACCAATATGCAATAACAAATTCGAATTTAAAACGGTTCGAACATTTTAAAACCGAAATAGATAAAAATATTTATAACAATGTCTGAAATGTTATTAATTTACAGTAATACACCTAAGTACTCAATGAAGACTAAACGTAGTTGAAAACAAAAAAATCGCATCTAAAATAGTACGGTAGAAGCCATTCTTCAGGTTAAGCCTTAATGATCTTCCTCTCCTTCCGCGGGGAAATTTCGAAAAATCCCTTCTCAGTGTACGTTTTCATGGCATACCCTACTAAAACGCAGATAAAAACAAAAAATCGCATCTGAAATAGTACAGTAAAATCCGTTTTTTCCGGTTGTCTTAATGCTCTCCCTTCCCCCCGCATGGGAATTTCGAAAAATTCCTTCTTAGTGTGCGTTTTCATGACGTACCCTAACTGTATACCAAATTTCACATGTTTAGGTTCAGCGGTTTGCTCTGGGCGATGATGAATCAGTCATTCAGTCAGTCAGTCAGTCAGTCAGGACAAGTAATTTTATATATTTAGATTTCCGTCCGGAAACTAGCGCTTGTCCTAACAAATTCCGATTTGCATAAAACGAGCATCCCAGTTTATCATCATACAATTCCATAATATCGGCTAATTTTTAAGGAATGCGGGTTACCTGATTAACGAATTTCAGTTGAAACTAAAAAAACAAGGTATTGAATTTCTCATTTTAAATTTCCAAACCTTCTTTTAATATTATTTAATCTAATCTTCATGATGATTATTTTAATACAATAAGAAAAACTTTAAATATTTAAAACATTTTAGAAAAACACGAATAATTTCGATTTTGAAAAACGATTGCCAACGTCGAAGACAGCAAGAATGCAAACATTCAACGAAAAAAATTAATTTACTTTGTATATAATAAATTATTAGGAAATAAGATACATTGTGAATTTAATACATTTAGTGTTATAATATAACTTACAAATATAAACATATAGAAATTCCTGGAATAATTTCTGTTGATATAAAAACGACTAGCGATTGATAAAAGCAAGGAGCATTGCACATAACGGAAAAACAGCAAAGTAAAGGTAAATATAGTCACATAACTAAAACCAAATGTTTAGGAACATATATGTATTTGTTATAATTTCTTAATAATAATAATAATAATAATATTGGTAACTTTATCACATCTTTAATTGATTTTTCCAAATGCAATCTTTAAAAGTTGAGAAATTTGTAATTAACTATTTCTCTAAATGTAGGAAATTGTCTAATAATTAGCTCTTTCTATTTCTGCTGAAGTGCAATATTTGTATAGGCTATGTTGACGCTTTCTATCTCGGGAATATAACAGAACTTTTATTCGTGGGTTTGGCCAGGCCCACAAGAAGGCGGCTAAAAGATAAAATACGGGGCTCGCCATATCTCTGTCCATAAATAATTAGAAACAAGTCTTCCGGGTCTCTCCATAATCTGCCGTGGCCTTCCTGCCGTTAATATCTATATACGTCCGTTATTAACACGCTCACAGTAGTTTTATATCTCATCTTTATAAATAAGAATGTTAACGAATAATTAGAGTAAATTATATATACCAAAATCAAACTACTAATAGGCCTATACATCAAAATAATTTAATAAGAAATTGTAGTTTACACAATTATAAACAAATTTATGTTCGAAAAAACAATAAATTTGAGAATTTTTAGAACGACTGTCTTTTTATTTTTACCACTTTCTTTATTTATTATTTGGTAAGACTTTAAGCAACAAAATTGACTTAAATGTCGATGTTTACTCTGAGATAAATTAAGTACAGTAGACCCCCCTATAACGCTTAGATACGTTCCACGCTAATCGAATTTTACGTTGTAGGAATGATTAAATACATGAGCCAATCGTAGCCCGATAGGTGAGAACTTTACGGACTAAGGCTGTTTGAAAGGTTTTCTTCTATAAAATTAACCGATTCTAGACTAATTCCACTCAAAATTTCCAAAACACGTATAATTTTTTGGGAATAATCTGTATAAAGTATGCTATAAACAAAAAATTATAGGATTACTTATCGAGTGTGCACCATTCGACTACGCCCGTTGTTCAAAGCTTGTCTTCGTCGCGGAACAGCACACGAAACGGCGGCCGCGATTTCTAATAAATAATTTTTCGCAGAAAAATAACTTGACCTTTGGAGACATCATTAATATAAATAATTTTTATGGCCGTTGAAT
>NW_019385395.1:6641-9134 GCF_000671375.1 Centruroides sculpturatus
CGATAATAAACTCAACTTACTAGCCTAAAATCTCCGTAGCGTGTTGCCAGGCGGCAGAAAGCATATATATAATTATAATAAAGTTACAATAAATTAAGTTAATATATAATTATATATACAGTACCTAATTTATATATAATTAATATATAATTATATGTACAGTGCCTAATTTATATATAATACTGTACAGACGATAGTAAACTCAATTTAGCTGCTCCGTAGCGTGGCGCAGGGTCGGAGGAAAGTAGTTCGGCTGCTCATCCACTATTGGTCCAGATTCTATCAATCTTGTCGCGAAACGACGTTATAGGAGGTAGTTTATACGAATGTTGCTACAATTTTTTCGCTACGTTATAGGAATTGTCGTTATAGGAACGCACATTATAGGGGGGTCGACTGTAATGAATACACAGAAGTTTTCATTTAAAATTAAATAAGGAAATTATTAATTTTTCTTTGGAAAATCTAAGTACAGTACATCTTTACCATTAATTTTTAATGACAATTTCATAAACTTTTAAAGATAATTAATTATCGAGTTTATTTAAATATTGATATATGCATAAGATGTATTGTGTAGATACTTAAAATCTATTTTATAGTCACCATGAAGAAGTACATTTTATTCTTTTTCGCATTGTTTATCTGCAAAATTGCCTTTGGATATATTTATAAATTTGAGAATATTTATAAATTTTGTGGTAAGTTTTATATTAAATTATTTATTTATACATCTTATTAAAATAAATTTAGATTTCGAATATTTTTAATTTGTAAAATTTTAAAAATTTTTAATTATACAAAATATAATTGCAGGTTATAGTCCAAAAGTTAGAACTAAAATTTGGAATTGTTTCGAAGAGAACGTTTCTAATTCTTTCAAAGAAAAGGTATTTTTGTAATTTAATCATTACATTACGTTAATAACATTTCTAATATTTTAAAAAATAAAAAGAAAATATATTCACGATATTATAGATTTTTTAAAATTATTTTGTTTTTCTTTAGTTAAAAGATTTCGTTTGGTGTTTAGAAAAAAGATCCTTTACAGAAGTTATGCAGATGATTTGCTCGTCAAACGAAGAAATAGTAAGCTTAAATTCGAAAGACATTATTAATAATAAAGTTTATTGATTTTGAATATAAATAATACAGTCAAACCTCTGAACAACGGCTTGACAGTAACATAAAATATAGCTGTATTATACGTTCGACTGTATTATTGTTTAGAAAATTTACATTGTGTTTATATATACTGTATTATGTTATTTAGGATGATGATATGGATATGACATTTTGCTTTAGTTTCTTGGATATGCGTAGAAATGAGTATAACGTAAGTGATAAATTGTTTAATAATTTGACAAAATCTACTTAAAAAATAATAATTATTTTATATTTTATAATTATTTTAGGGTGTACGCGATCTCGCAGAGATATGTACATTTATTAATGATTTTAATGATTACGAATAAAATACTTTTGTTAAAAACTTGTATAATGTACAGTAATACCTTGGTTATCGTCGGTTTCGATTTTCGTCGATTTTTTTCGCGAAAAATTTGTCTCGATTTTCGTCTATTGCCTCGGATTTCGTTGGCGTGCTCAAGTGACCTCGCTGCTAATTTTGCGAAAACAAGAAGCGACCCACGCGTTTTCCGGTGCAGTGTGACGTTATTTCTCGTTGCGTGAACATTACTCCGCGACGGCCCAACATTGGCCAACGGTTCCGTTTCATGAACACTGGGAGTTCGGTCGTGGGTTCGCGCTTCGTCAGCCCGTCCTGGCGAAGCGCGAACCCTCGTGAAGTTTTCCAGGTTTTTCTCCGCATCTGTAACGCCTGAATAGGGGACCAGTTACCCTTAAATAAATTTTCCAGAAGGCATTATTCCCCTTGATACGTCCATCATAAACGCATACTACCAGGGCTGGATTTAACGCCTTAAGTTCCCAGCAGTTTTTGATATAATTGTAATTAAACATAAAAAATACTTAAAACTGAAAGAAATGCGTTTATTTTGAAAAAAAAGCTTCAAATTTTATTTTCCTTTGTCTTGCCTTTCTGTGAAATTTAACACCGATGAGTCATTGTTTACACAGCTGGGTGACCTTGAACACAGCTAGAGTTGGATTTCCCGGGACATTCTCATACACGTCTCGGGAGGACAAGGGTTTAAAGTAGGGTGAGTACGAAATCGGCCTATATTTTTAAATATTTAAAAAAAATTTAAATTTTAATTGCGATTTCCGACCCCCCTATTTAATTAAACTTATATATAATAAAAAATATTAATTAAAAAAATTAAAAACTATTAGAAGTCGTTTTTGACATCAGAAAGTAGCTATTCCCACTTCCTCAGCCGTATCTTTACAAATATAAACAAAACACCAAACTCTTGCTGAGCTTATTATTACTTTAATTTCAAACGTTTTCAGCCCAATTCCAATAGGCCATCTTCAAGAACTATTCGAATTAGAATAGTATAAAACAGA
>NW_019385395.1:10161-20751 GCF_000671375.1 Centruroides sculpturatus
GATGTTTTAATGTATTGACATTATACGTTTACTAGTGAAAGCGACTAGTGTAGTTTCGCTCACGTGATTGCTATACATCAAATAATCAATCGTTTTATATATAAATGGGGAATATCGCGCTTCTGACAATCGCTGCGAGTGTGTGGGTTAAATTTGGAGAATCCGTGCTTCTCGCATGTACAACTGTATGTGGCCGGCTCACGCGTCGGAAAACCTTCCGATTTATTCGTGTACGCACCAGACGGAAAAATAAAAAATATCGTGTATCCACAAAGCACTCCAATAAATAAATAGAATTGAAACGACACTTTGAAATGTTTTCCCAATGAAAATGAATAATAATAATAAGTTTCAATAAAAATAATAACATGTAAATTGAATTTTATCGTAACGAGTTTGCTTGAATTTCCTTTCTTCTGAGATCGCAGCAATGCGTTACGGGTATAAGCTAGTCTTTCATAATAAAGCCAACACTGCACATACAATATACAAATTGATAATCTTTATTAATTGAAAAATCTGCACACGTTGCACGAATCGTCTTTTTTATTTAAGTAGATTTGAATACAGGCGCACACTACGACTTCTATTAAATATACCGGATGTTACTAATAATAATTCCAATGAGTTTATTTATAAAAAATTATATTTACGTTAGTTTTACATAACACAAAAATTCGAATTTAGTACTCGATGTCTCAGTTTTGCAAGCGTTTATTTTACATTTATACCAAGGCTGTGGAGTCGCGTAAAAATCTACCGACTCCGACTCCGACTCCGACTCCGGCCAAAAGACCAAAACTCCACGACTCCGACTCTGACTCTGAGTTTGGAAAAGTCGGACTCTGACTCCGACTCCACAGCCCTGGCAGGGCTGTGGAGTCGCGTAAAAATCTACCGACTCCAATTCCGGCTAAAACAGCAAAACTCCACGACTCCGACTCCGACTCCACAGCCCTGATTTATACATTATCTGTCTACGTCATACACTGAAAAAATCCAGAGAAAGCTTAATCATGAAAATACGGATGTGTTGTATACAAAATTGTAAGTGATAATAACGTGTAAAATCTTCATAAAGACCGACTGTTCACGAGATTCTTCTATTTTTCACCCTTCCACCTTCAACCACCAAAATTGAATAGCCTCGATGTCCATTATTATACAAGTTACCGTGCAAGTTTCGGTTTGTAATGTTTACATATCCTGAGATATTTAATGAAACAGACGAGAGCACACACACACACACACACACACACACATATGTTGGAAATTAATTTTTTGACTTTTTTCTGTGCGGAGGTGTCAAAACACCACGATTCTAAAAGCAACAAAGGTCAAATGTCACAGGATTAAAATCTTATAAGAGTCGGATAACTAAACATCAGTTAATTATATTGCTATATTGCTATTGAAAAAAACTTAAAAATTATAAAAAAATTGGTGGACAATTACTTTGACGGGTGAGAAATAAATTCTTTATTACGTTCACACACTAACTTCCATACATACACAAATTACCCCGAAATTCTTTTTTATTACTCGATGTTCCTAAGTCCAAAAATGTAGACATTTTGGGGGATCATTTTTCGACCGATCGCCATATTTCCCTATGTCATATATACAACAGCAGGGAAAGTAACTAAACATAGCTAAATCAGTTCAAGGTGGATAGCGTTATGAACCAATTAAAGTTAATCTTAAAAAATGAAATTTTTATTAAAGTTTTGTTATACATTAAAATAAAATTGTATAAAATGAAAATACAATTTCACATAAAGCTGAATTTGAAATATTAAAAGAGTGTTTAATTTATTCAAGACTCAATTTTCTAGTATCAAGCGAAATATCAAACGAATAATAATGAGAATATTTAGATGGAATATTCAAAATTTTAAAAACGGAAGCAAATGCTTTTAATGTATTGACATTATACATTTACTAGTGAAGGCAACTAGTGCAGTTTCGCTCACGTGATTGCTATACATCAAATAATCAATCGTTTACGTAATACCCTATTCAAATCATTTTCTTATTTAAGAAAAGCTGCATTTGGTTTATCTGGTTCCAAAACTGATTCCAAGTCTACGATTCTCCATATTTTCATTAAGTCCTTCATATCTAGGAGTAAAACATGTATACAGGTTACACTAAACGTAGTTTGTGCATTGTTTGTTTTCTAAGCCCAATCCTCTTAACGTCAGAGATATTTGGAATGAAAATGATGTATTGCGATTGTAAAAAGCCTGCCAAAAAACGGAAATATCTGTCAAAGTTATATCCTTTGTACCAAACTGCTATTGAGATATTTATGTGGACTAACATAATACTTACTGCTCAAGAAGTAACAGACAATTTGGTGTGCGTCGGATGGACCCGAATGTTCCCGAACAATCAGATACTTATAAAATTAATTTTAATTACATTTGGTATTTTTTTAGCATTTCAATTCAGTTTCTTTAAAAGGAAGAGGCTTTACTTTCCTAGAAACTACAGTGGATACGAAGGAGAAGAAAAAATGGCTGATGATATTCAAATATTTTTTACAGCTAATCTTATAGTTTGCTTCTATTCAATAATGACATTTGTTACTGTAATTGACTTATTTTTGTATCCTGCTTTAAAGGAAATAAGTAATTCCGAGTTTGAACTCGCATTCTGTAATCTGAATATCACATTAGCGTGCATTTACGGAATTGGACAATTACATTCCTGCATACTTGTTTTAGGTTCATGGGCCCTCATTATCTCGAAGAGATTCAAGAATTTATCTGATACAATCGATGAATTGAAAAAAGACAAAAGTTTTTTAAAGAATAAAATCGAAATCTTGATCGAGACTCATTGGGATTTATGGACTTATATACAAGAAGTAAACCTAGTTTACCAAATATACACTCCTGCTATATATTGTTGCGGAGTGTATGAGACAAGTTTCTATTTCTGTGCAGTTGTTTTTTTTAAACTGAATGGTGTAATGCGTCTTGCAATTTCTATTACTTTGATAATTCTGGTTTTCGGAGCTATGATTATATCTTTTCAACTATCTCGTTTTACGTCCTTGGTAAGTAAAATTTAAACTTATCGTGTGTTATTCAGTAAATATCTTTAGAAAGTTTTTGAAAAATAAAATTTATTCTTTTATTAGTTAATTAAAATGAGATTTTAATGGTATTCATGTCTTATTTACGAACAACGAATTAATTTAAAAAGTTATTCTAATTTTAAGTGGGTTAACGTGACAAATGACAAAAAACAAAAAAAAATATTTCCAGAAAAGAATTGCCCAATTTATTTATATATAAAAAATTTTTGAGTATATGTTTTTGCAATAGGTATCTACAAATTTAACAATTTCTCATAACTGAAGACTGAGATATACAAACCTAATTTAAATATCAGTGAAATCAATATGTAGAGCTTTGTAAAAAAGGGCGGGCGGAAATTACAATTTAATAAAGCGAAAATTACATTACAGAAATCAGACATATCTATATTGCTCGCCATGTCTAATCACCATAAACAACAATTCTTCACTGCAGAGATGACCTTTCACTGTAGGTTACTACTCGGAACAAATATGTAAAACAGTCTAAAAAGTCCACAGGTGATAATCCCAAAACAATTAAAAATATGACATTTTTTTGAACATGACGAGCAATGAACATATGTCTAGTATGTGTAACGTAACTTTTACTGTATTAAATTAAAATTAAAAACATTATCTAGAGCTGTTTGGTTTCAAATATTTGTTGCAATCTGTGCAATAATTTTATCCTAAACATTACTAATATTATTCATTCACTTCGGAAAGACTTGATGCTCTATTTTTAAGAAAATTTCTTCAAATGGCCAAGACTTCACAGACGACAATTCATATCAGTTTTACCAAAGTCTTCGAGCTGCCTTCGAAATTGGTTAATGGCCAAATACCAAGATAAGAGAATGATTGCGATATGTTCATAATTTTTTGTTGAATAACATTTCAACTTAGAACTAGAGATGAGTGAATGTCACTTTATTCAAATATGAATGTAAAATTGATGTATTAGATAGGCTCGAATGCTTAGGATAAATATCAGATGAGCAGCGTCTGGGCATAGTTTTTTTTAAATTACTTTTATCGGCTTCGGCCAACAATTGTTGCTGTTGTAAGAAGAATCTGCGTTCGAAGCTATTCGTAAGTTGTTTCTAACCAATGGGAATGCAATAAAATTTAAAAAAATTAAAAAAATTAAAATAAATGATAAAGTTAGATATAGTTTTATCATTCTAGGTTAAGAACAATTACAGAGAAATACGACAGAATTATTTACAGTGTATTCAATAAATATCAAAATACCCAACATTTCATTAAGAAGATGAGAAAGTTCTACGAGTTATTGCTATCTGATAAATGTCATTTATTTCCAATACACTAACGATATAATTTCCTATTTCTTATTCGATTCTAAATAAATTAGCAGGCAATTACTCATAAGAAAATGATTTTTTAATGATCAATAATGATAAGAAGAACTCAAAAATTTAATTCACATATGTATCTTTTTAAACCTAATTTTTAAATGTTTAACTGGATATCTAGAAACCAAAGTCATCTAACTACAATATTTGTTATTGTTGCTAAGGCAATCAAAAATTGTCATCTGATTGTATAGCAAAACATTTTAATTCGGAAGCCCAGAATGGTTAAGGGCGAGATACTTTCGCTGTTTCAAAAAAGAGTAAATTAAGTGTTTTTAGCAGAACTGGCGAGTCAATACATTCTATCGCAAAAAAGCCGGAAGATCTAGTAAGAAATTATTTGATGTTAGGCAAGGAGTATGCAGTTAAAAAGAGTACTGGAAGGCCGCAAAAACTCACTTCTCGTATGAAACTAGCAATTTTTAAAAAGCTTATCAATAGAACAAGCTATTGTGAGGCTCTGGACAGGTCCGAACCTCACTGACATTCGCGTTAAAATCATTTATTTTTAAGGACAAAATTATTATTATTATTATTTTTTTTTTTTTGAGAAAAAAGATAGAAGTTAGAAATAGTTTTTCTTAATGAAAACGATGTGAACTTTTAAGAAATTTTAAACAATAGAACAACGGATAAACGAAAATCGACTATCTGCGGATGGGAATCGAAATAAACTTCGATTTTTCAACTCTCCCGCGCCCCCGAAAGGTTTCGAATTGTCACCAGGTGATGAGGAGAGACCAATCGAAAAGTGGAATCGGAGGAAAACGGATAAAACCTGAGAATTCAAGGAGGCGACGGCTTTTTCTTCCGAAAATTTCAAGTGGCGGGTCTATTGTTGTGTATGTGTCTCGTGCGAATCTTCGTCTCCATGTTCCGACATCGGATCGACATCTTTCCATCAACGGAAGTCGACCGCATCGTCCCGGAGTCGTCGAAACGTCGATGGAATTGGTCATTCACGAACCAGAATCACTCCTTCAAAATGGGACTATCTAGGAAAGGAGAGGAAGACCCAGAGACCACCGCCGACGTAGAACTTCCAATATCGCGGAAATTTTGTAAGCTTCTTTCGTGTCAAATAAACGGTTTCTTGTAACCGTAGAGTCTGTCTCAGTGCCGATCGCCCACATCGACACTTCGCGACCGTTCGGCCCTCTTGACATTTTTGCACCCTGTTGGCGACCTTACACTATCTTAGAAATATTGCTGCGTGATTCGAATATGGAGTAAGCTTTGTAACAGTTTCGTACGTAGTTTATGGTGCCAATTGTACGAAATCTCCGAAAGAAAGTCAAAAAATGTAATGTTTTCAGACAAGCGCAATGCTGCTAGACTAAATTGGACCACATATCACATGATCTGCAATAAAGAGTGGAGGTATGTAATGTAGACAGATGAGAAAAAGTTCAATTTATATGGGCCTCGTAGTTCCAATATTATTTTCATGATTTAACAAAGGAGAGAAAAATCTACTTTAAACGACAAACAGGTGGAAGTTCCGTAATACTTTCGGCTGACTTCGGAGAATAAAAGAGAAAATAAATTTTGCTTTTCCCGAAATAAAGCACTCGTAAACAAAGAAGGACGTTCAGGTAATTAGATTTAAAAAATAACCTCGAAAATATCAGTTTTAATTTAATGTTAATAATTTAGTTATACTTTTAATGCAGAGCATCAAGAAGACAAAAATGGCAGGAATAACAAAGACTTGTTGAGAAAATTGTGCAAGATTGTATGACAAAAAATTTTCTTATGAGGAAAATTCTTTGCTTGATGTATCAGAAGAAAAATTAAGTGAAACAGTGATGTTATATGAGGAAAATGATATGCCTTTGTCTATATCAGTTGATGTAAAATTATTTCTATCTTAAACCTATTATTCTATGCTGTAAATTTTTTAAACAAATATTGTAAATATAAGTAACTAAATCTCATCCTCGTGTCTTTTTTAATTCAATTATTTATTTCAGTTCAAGATAAAGAGAATACAGTCGACCCCCTATAATGCGGATTCATATATCACGGCAAAAAAATTGCGACCATATTTGTATAAAGATGCTAAAAGAGACTCGTAAAATGCAATAAAACGTCATCGCCGACTTGTGTCACGACAGGATTGGTCGAATCTGGATCAATAGTGGATGAGCAGCCGAACTACTTACATGCTATGGAGAGTTTAGGCGGGTAAGTTGAGTTTACTAACATCCGTACAGTATATAAATTAAATACTGTAAGTCTAATACAGTACTGTAATTTTATACATTTCTTGTGAAAAAAACATTTCTTATTCAACGGCCATAAAAATTATTTCTATTAATGATATCTCCAAAGTTCAGCAAATTTTTCACAGAAAAATAACTTAGAAAACACACCCGCTGTTCGATGCGCTGCTCCGTGACAAAAACAAGCTTAAGCAATGGCGTCGTCAAACAGTGCACACTCAGTAAGAAATCCTACAATTTTTTGTTTATAGCATAGTTTNCAGTATGTAAATTAGGTACCGTAAGTCTAATACAGCACTAATTTTATACATTTCTTGTGAAAGAAACACTTCTTATTCAACGGCCATAAAAATTATTTATATTAATGATGTCTCCAAAGGTCAAGTTATCTTTCGGCGATAAATTATTTATCAGATATCGCGGCCGCCGTTTCGTGTGCTGTTCCGCGACGAAGACAGCTGATATTATTTATAACTGCATGTACAGTTTACAAATCTATTTTACTGAAAGAATCGTAATAAATAGGTAACATTCTTTAGGTATAGGCCTATATAATAATTTTCTAAATATTGTTTTACAGATTCTGAGTGCTTTATATTCATCACTGTCTGTGTTGATGGAACTTTTAATTAAAAAGAAACAACCTTCTTGTAAAGTTGAGATTCGAGATTTAATTCAATAAAGCTGTTGAATTAAATTGCCTCACAGGCTGACTTGAAAGTTTGAATAACAGCTGATTTATTACGAGGAAGTGAGGTATTTTTTTGTTCGAAAAAAGTCGATTGTAGACTTACCAGAAAAATTGAAATCTCAAAATGTCATAAAAAATACTTCTTACGAAATTTGATTGCCGACTCTATTGTTGAAAGTTACTACAGTAGTTCGACTATA
The DNA here is from genome assembly GCF_000671375.1 of Centruroides sculpturatus. NCBI lineage: Eukaryota > Metazoa > Arthropoda > Arachnida > Scorpiones > Buthidae > Centruroides > Centruroides sculpturatus. Next base: position 17,742 of record NW_019385395.1, read on the forward strand.
AATTTATGCGTCACTATATTTATAAAATATATTTATTTTTTTATTTTATGTCATTATTACGATATATTAATTTGTTCTGTAGTAGTAATTATTAATTTGTTATTTATTGTATATTAAAAGTATTAGACTACTTACCAATTAACGGTTTAGTTAACATACACACGCACCTACACATATATAGGCCTATACAGTATATATATATATATATATGGTATAGATAATACCTATACTTTATGTAGTGTTTTTAAAGTTATTACAAATTGTACCTAGATGAGTTCGTTTCCTAATAAATTGCGACGTTAACATTTGGGTGTTAACGTTACAATTTAAGGAAACATAAGTATTTATTTTTTTCAGGTTTCATTAAGGTTGTGCAAACAAAAGCACTGCAAAACACCAAACTTCTGTATACTTATAATAAGTTTACCCAGGAACACATAATTCACAAAATTCATTTCTTCTATTATGGAATCTGGTTGTCAGTGGGCGAGTTTCCTGATTTTAGTGCTGACGCAGATGGGATTCGAAAGTGCTCTACATTATGATGACTTTGAGTTTGGCCTTGATGAGCTGTTTCAGTTTCGCTTTATTCTCCAGAGACTACGCATTTTTGTTAATTTACTGTGCTTTTTATGTATATTATCAACTACATTAATAGCTCAAAATCAAACGAAATGTCTCTTTAGATTAATTTGTTATATATCAGGAAGACACTGAATCATCCAATAAGCAATTTCGTTTGGGGGAACACTGCTTCATCTTTCAGTCCGGAAGATTAGAATCAGATCAGTATCATTACCGACAGCAAATTTGTTATCTCACACCTGAAAAAGTAAACGGTACACCCTCTTGCTAGTTAGATTGCCAATCTTGTTTCTAATTCGAACAACAAATTTTACATCATCTGGACTCGTAGCCATCAAGGTATGAGTTGCAATGGACAAGCAGATGCATTAAGAAAGGCTCTGACAGCATTCTCATAACTACTTATAGTAATGTGGCTAACAATTTCCTGTAAAGACTTCTATGTGAGTAATTAATATGCCTTTTTGTCCTTTTTTTTATAACTCTATTTAAAATTTATTTTGTATTACAAGTACTGTACAATCTATATATTAACAGGACTTATTATACTGGAATTATGGATGCAGATATTTAGTCTTACAGTTCAAAAATAATGTTCTTTATTTAGTTCACCTGAACACATACACTTTAAACATGTTTTTCGGACTTGCTCGTCCCTCTTCAGCAGGCCTTCCAACGACACTTTCTATAATTAACAACAATCAACAATAAAAGCATTTTTGGAACAATTATCACTAAAACTAGTTAAGAACACAGACATTTCCCAACAATAAATATTTAAAAATTCTTACAATTTCTGTATTTCCTATCTTCACTATTTCTCCACCTAAACTCACTATCCACAGCAACCATACAATTTTACACATTCCTAATTTTTTGACAATTAAAATCAATTTAAAACAATAAATTTAATCATTATCTAAAATATTATTTCAAATCACTCACTTCGTTTGGTTCGTTTGTATCTGCTTAATTTTGTTTCTAATATATTCTCATTTCCTTTTATAATGCTTAACCATGATTGGTGGATCTCTCTACCACTGTTGGTATTCATTTTATTAGTTTGCCTAATTATATTTAAATGCTCGTACAGTTGTCTTTTATAATTATTTTTTTCCTTTTTTCTAATTTTTACCGTATTTAGATCTATTGTACAACCTTCTGAATTACAATGGTCCGATACTGCCGAATTTGCATATTTTCCTTTAATTGCTCTGATATGTTCACTTAATCTTATTTTTAATTTTCTTTTAGTTTCTCCTATATATGTTTTTCTTGGATTACAATTACAATCAAATGAATATACTATTCCTTTTTCCTCTGTTATATCATATTTTTCTTCTTTTCTGTAACATAATTGTTTTTTAGTTGAATTTATTTTTTCCGGTATTAAGTTGATTCTATTTTTAATTACATTTTTAATTCTTTCAAATAGTTTTGGGACATATTTTAATTTAATAAATTTTTTCTCTTTATCTATTAATTTTGGTTGTTTGTCATTATCTAGTTTCTTAATCCATTTTTTTATTATACATTTTGGGTAGTCGTTTAGAATAAACATTTTAATTATTTCTTCTTCTTCTTGTTTTTGCATTTCTATTTCACTTGTTCTTTGCCTTATTTTAGTCACATACATTTTAAATATATTATATTTCATGCTGACCGGAATTACAGATTTATAGTTGATTATTTTGGGTATTTGTATTGGTTTGACATATTTCTTGTAAATTAATCTATTATTTTTTCTTTCTATGGTTATATCTAAATAATTTATACTATTCTGTTGTTCTTTTTCTAACTCAAATTTAATATTCTCTTTTATCTTATTGGACTTATTTATGATTATATTTTCATTTGTTTTCGTTTTATCAAAAATTATTATGCAATCATCCACATACCTGCTGTAAAATTCAATGCCTTCTATATTTTTGATCTTTTCATCTATTTGTATCATTGTTATTTCGGCCAATTTTGGACCTATACATGTACCCATAGGTATTCCTTCTGTTTGGGTGTAGAATTTCTTATCGTACTGAAAATACTTATTTTTCATTACAATTAGGCATAATTTAATTATCCAATCTGGTGTATTTATTTTTCTTAAAAATTAGAAAAAAGGAAAAAAATAATTATAAAAGACAACTGTACGAGCATTTAAATATAATTAGGCAAAATAATAAAATGAATACAGTCGACCCCCTATAACGTACGTTCCTATAACGACAATTCCTATAACGTAGCGAAAAAATTGTAGAAACTTTCGTATAACGTACCTCCTATAACGTCGTTTCGCGACAAGATTGATAGAGTCTGGACCAATAGTGGATGAGCAGCCGAACTACTTACCTCCGACCCTGCGCCACGCTACGGAGCGGCTAAATTGAGTTTGCTATCGTCTGTTTAGTATTATATATAAATTAGGTAT
>NW_019385395.1:20939-35945 GCF_000671375.1 Centruroides sculpturatus
AGCAATTAAAGGAAAATATGCAAATTCGGCAGTATCGGACCATTGTAATTCAGAAGGTTGTACAATAGATCTAAATACGGTAAAAATTAGAAAAAAGAAAAAAAATAATTATAAAAGATAACTGTACGAGCATTTAAATATAATTAATCAAAATAATAAAATGAATACCAACAGTGGTAGAGAAATCCACCAATCATGGTTAAGCATTATAAAAGGAAATGAGAATGTATTAGAAACAAAAGTAAGCAGATACAAACGAACCAAACGAAGTGAGTGATTTGATATAATATTTTAGATAATGATTAAATTTATTGTTTTAAATTGATTTTTATTGTCAAAAAATTAGGAATGTGTCAAATCGTATGGTTGCTGTGGATAGTAAGTGTAGGTGGAAGGATAGTGAAGATAGGCAATACAGAAATTCTAAGAATTTTTAAATATTTATTGTCGGGAAATGTCTGTGTTCTTAACTAGTTTTAGTGATAATTGTACCGAAAATGTTTTTATTGTCGATTGTTGTTAATTATAGAAAGTGTCGTTGGAAGGCCTGCTGAAGAGGGACGAGCAAGTCCGAAAAACATGTTTAAAGTGTATGTGTTCAGGTGAACTAAATAAAGAACATTATTTTTGAACTGTAAGACTAAATATCTGCATCCATAATTCCAGTATAATAAGTCCTGTTAATATATAGATTGTACTTGTAATACAAAATAAATTTTAAATAGAGTTACTTCTATGTGAGTATTTTATTCAGTAATAGCAGTGAAATTGGAACCACTGCATGCATAGTATCACTTATCAGTTTCTGTGTAATGATTATGAGACCACTCATATAATCGATTCTCCCAAACCACAATATTACGTAATTCCTAATCAATCATATACAGTTTGCTAGCTATTTGTGTAGTTTACATCCAACATGAATAATCGGTGCATACTTGTGGGGTTAAAGACGATGCCGTTAACTATTTGTTTCATTGTCCAATTTTGAAAAATGAACGACTGCAATTGAAGTTAATTGCACAAAGCAAAATATACAGTGTCCTTGCGGCTGCCATGACTTCATAAATGGCAGACTTAATTTCGCCTTCAGCATTTGTTTGTTAGGTACCTAAAACTGACAAGGATTTCAAACTTCACTTGATTCGATAGGAACTGGTGTAATATATGGAATAATAACCACCTCTATAAACTGTGTACGTTTCAGATTTTTGTACATGTTCTTTATTGTAAATATTGACTCATAAGCTCGCATAGTACGGCTCTAATTCTCTTCATAAATTAGTTCTATTCTAGTGCACAATTAAATGCATTAACGAAATCACCATGGCTCTATTCTTTGTAACACGTCTACTTTATGCTCCCCGTTTTACTTTCTTATCACGTTTAATATGTTTTCGGGTCATAAAGTAATATCGCTCTTTTTTCTACATTATCACGCTAAATTGCCTTCACGAGCATATCTGTATTATGTGTTATTGTGCTAAACATGCACACTTTGTGCACATTGTCACATTACCGTGCTATTCTTTTACTGCTCATCATCACGCCATTACGCTTAATATAATTTAGTGTAATTTAATTTGTACAATTGTATCTTCTACCTAGTTGTGTTTGGCGGTATATATATTATTGTATATTATTTTGTATGTACTTAAATAAAGAATGAATACACTCCATCCAGTGTGTAGCGGACAGATTTCACAAATGGACATATGCGAATGACGAATACAGAAACACTTTGGAACTATTGCGGATTAATTTTAGAGAAAACCAATAGACAAATTGCAGGAACTTGTCGCGGAAAGATCGAACACATTACACGAATGATCAGAATGATTACATATTCATATTGCGGCTTGGTAGGATATATTTCTCATTATGCAGAATGAAAAGAAAATATTTCACAATTTAACGGAACGATTTCGAGTAATTACGAACAACTTTGTGTTTATAGACTAGATTGTTGCTCTTGCGAAAATTAGTCTGTTTTTACTTTTCCGGCTGTATTGTATATAAAAGAGGAAAAGTATGGGAATGAGTCAAAAAATTGTCCCCCCGAAATGTTTACATTTTTGGACAAATAAAACCTCGAAACATCGAGAAATGTATAAAAAATCGGGGGTTTTCTGTATGTGTAGGTATTAGTGTGTATATATGTGTCTATTTCGTTTAATATCTCAGAATGGGCGTAAAAGATTAAGAAACGAAATTTAGCATAAAAGCTTGCGTAAGAAACGTTGATGTTATTAAATTTTGGTGCTTATAGGTCTATTGCAGTGTTTCGTAACCTTTTTCTACTCGCGGCACACGTATGACTCGACAGAACTCAACATGGCAAACCAAAATGTTATTGTTCTCAAAAACGTATGATATGATACGATTAATAGAATTTTGTAATGCCATAAACCTATTATTATTATTATGTTGAGTTTTGTGAGTTACACTCGGTTGACACCGATGGCTGTGTATTATGCCGGACCAGAGTCAACGCGTAGTAACTTCAAAACAAGACAAAAATTAAATAAGTGTGTCAGTGTGTGTCTGCATTGAGAAATTTCCTAACAATATGACACGTATTCAATATAGTGGGCTTCTGTAGTGTGATGTATGTATTTCTATTCAATTGTAATGTTCTCAGGCTTTTGTGTAGCGTGTGTGGTATGACACCTGTACAGGAGAGAACGACAGGTAGAATAAGCACCCTATCCATCCTCCACAGATGCCTTATTTCCTTGGCGAGTTCTGTATACCTGCTGAGTTTTTCACTGCATGAGTGTTTGGAATAGTTATGTCTATAATTATATATAAATTATAATATAAATTATATTAATAGTGATTTTATTGTGTTTCTCAATGAGTGTGATGTCTGGTCTGTTGTGGTAAATTGTTTTATCTGTGATTATGACTCTGTCGTAGTACATTTTGTGCATGTTGTTTTCCTACACTGTCTGTTTAACGCATTTGTAGTATGGTTCGTGAATATCTAATACTTTGTGTTTCTTTGCAAGCTCTTCGTATATTTGCTACTTAATTGTGTTTGTGTAAATTATCTATCTGTGCCAAGAGCTTGCAGCCGGAAGTGATGTGTTGTATGGTTTCTGGCATAATGTGACATTTTCTGCATGTGCCGTTTGTGAGTGTTGTATCTTTGAGTATGTGTTTTTTTATAGCTTTTAGTGTACATGATCTGATCCTGTATGGAAATCTTGAATCCTTCCTTCTCCCCAAAGAGGCATCCCCGAGCTTACCAGCAGTTTGATGCAGTTTTGTCAACAAAATCCTGAGCCAGTTCATAGGGATGTCTGCCATGGAGTGTCTTCGTACTCATGATTGCTTCATTGGATCTATGCTATTTATATGTTGTGTCGTGTCCATACGTTGTGAATGTAAATTTAATGGTGTATTATTTGAGTCTGTTAGAGTTACTGCTTTATGTAACTGTGATGTTTCTTGTTTTTTTGTAGAAAAACTGTCGCAATGTTTGTATTTGTTTGTAGTGGAAACTAAGTATGTCGATCAGGCCACGTCCACCATCTTTACGTGGAAAGGTTAATCTTTCCATGGCAGATTTAGGATGATGTTGTTTTTGCTTGATAAGTGTTCTTCTTGTTTTCATTTGGAGTTGCTCGAGATCTGTGTGAGTCCAATGTATAGAATAACTCCATAAGAATAAGTGAGTACTGGGACGACATATGTGTTCATTGCTTTATCATCAACTTACTTCATCAGTGAATGAAATACAAGCATAAGTAACACAACGAATGTGATAAAATTATATAAATAAAACTTGAAATTAATAGAATTTGTAATAGTTCACGTCACACCTTTCACCTTATGACCATAGTTCCAGTAGGAACGCCCCAAGGACTAAAAAACAGGCCAGTAAACCAAATCGCGCCGATAGCCACCACGTCGCAGCGCCGAACGGCTGGCGTTACACCGCCTGTATAGCAGGGTAAACGCTGGGCGACGAGTCAACAAACAGAGGCAAGAAGTGAGCATCATCCTGCAATAAGCAGTCAAGAATAAACGGGCAGGCACTTGCGAGAAGAGGTCCAGCGAAACCAACACGCAGATTGGCAAAAACGAGTGTCCGTGTGTGCCTTACCCCACAGAGCCGCGCTTAACGGCTAAACGTTAGTTCGTAGTTTTTATCATTTAAACCGATCAAATAATGTAATCCGGCGAAAAAACGCGCGATGACCAGAATGAAGACACAGTTACAAGTAACGAAGCCTCTTAACACCGTAGAAAATCAGCAGTGATACAACAGAGAACGCGACAATACGCCGTGCGCTACTCCGGCCGCGCCAAACGGCGAAAATTCCCATACACAATTCACGAAAATACTAAAGTAATACGTCAGGTACTCAAATAAGGCTTGAATGCGTAAAGGAAAACCTGAAAAAGCTAAATAAAAGAGAAAATATCTTGTAAAAGAAATAAAGGCACTACAAAAGCAAGAATACGTTAAGCAGCTAAAGGCCATTGTCTCGAAACACTGGATTACTAAGGAACTAATAAAGCTACGGAAATGAAAGGAAATTAAACCAAGACTTACCCTAGGATTGTGCACGTGGATCCGCCGTCGGATTCCGGAAAAAAGCGAAATTTCCGGCCGATGGATACTCGGAAAGATGGTAAATTTTCGTGAGCCGCTACTCCTTGGAGAATTGACAGAAAAAAAATAGTTTACACCGTTGTAAACTATTTTTTTTCAGCAATATATAACACCGAATGTAGAAATTAAAATTTCTTTCAGAAAAGTGGGCGTAAAACGGAGCTGAATTTACACACGCACAATCCGTTAAATCCACCAGAAGGTATATCAATCCATCGATACATACAGAAATTACCCCGAAATTCTTTTTTATTAGTCGAGTTCCTACGTCCAAAAATGGAAACATTTTGGAGGATCGGTGTGGACCGAGCGCCATAATTTTCCTCTGTTATATATATAACAACCGGCGAGAAAGTAACTAAACATGGATAGATCAGTTCAAGGTGGATAGCGTTATGAACCAATTAAATTTAATCTTAAAGACTGAAATTTTAATTTAAATTTTGTTATACAATCAAATAAATTTTTATAAAACGAAATTATATTAGATAAAACTGAATTTGAAATATTAAAACAGATTTTTTAATTTATTCACTTGATTCAATTTTCTAGAATGAAGCAAATATCGAGCGAAAAATATTCAAAATATTTTAATGGAAAATTCCAAATTTTAAAAATGGAAGCAAATGCTTTTAATGTATTGACATTATACGTTTAATGGCAAAAGTTACTAATGCACTTTTGCTCACGTGATTGCTATACATCACATAATCAATCGTTTGCGCAATACCCTATTCAAATATTTTCTCATTTAAGAAAACCTGCATCTGGTTTATTTGGTTCCAAAACTGATTTCAAGTCTACAATTCTTCAGATTGTCATTAACTGTCCTTCAGATCCAGGAGAACAACATGTATACAGGTTACACAAAACGTAGTTTGTGCATTGTTTGTTTTCTATGCCCAATCCTCTCAACATTAGAGATATTTGGAATTAAAATGATGTATTGCGATTGTAAGAAGCCTGCCAAACAATGGAAATATCTGTCGAAGTTATATTTTTTGTACCAAACAGCTATAGAGATATTTATGTGGACTAACATAATATTTTCTACTCAAGAAGTAACAGACAATTTGGTGTGTGTTGGATGGATAAGAATGTTCCCGAACAATAAGATACTTATAAAATTAATTTTAGCTACATTCGGTATTTTTGTAGCATTTCAATTCAGTTTCTTTAAAAGGAAGAGGCTTTATTTTCCTAGAAACAACAGTGGGTACGAAGGAGAAGAAAAAATGGCTGATGATATTCAAATACTTTTTATTGCTAACCTTACAGTTTTCTTCTTTTCAATAATTCCAGTTATTACTGTAATTGGCTTATTTTTGTATCCTGCTTTAAAGCAAATAAGTACTTCCGAGTTTGAACTCGCATTTTGTAATCTGAATATCACATTATTATGCATTTTCGGAATTGGACAAATAGATTGCTGTGTACTTGTTATAGGTGCATGGGCCCTCGTTATCTCAAAGAGATTCAAGAATTTATCTGATAGAATCGATGAATTGAAAAAAGAGGAAAGTTTCCTAAAGAATAAAATCGAAACAATAATTGAAAGTCATTGGAATTTATGGTCTTATATACAAGAATTTAACTTAGTTTGCGAAATATACACTCCTGCTGTATATTGTTGCGCAATATATCAGACAAGTTTCTTTTTCTGCACAGTTGTTTTCTTTGGACTGGATGGTGTAATGCGTCTTGCAATTTCTATTATTTTGATATTTCTGGTTGTCGCAACTATGGGTTTACCTTTTCAACTATCTCGTTTCACATCTTTGGTAAGTAGAATTTAAATCTATGGAGTGTTATTCAGAAAATCTTTATAGAAAAGTTTTTGAAAAATAAAATTTATTCTTTTATTAGTTAAAATGAAATTTTAATGGTATTTTAGTGTAACTAAGAGTGTTTTAGCAAGCCCATAGTGGGCTTTGCAATTTCTATTACTTTGATAACTCTGGTTGTCGGAGCTATGATTATATCTTTTCAACTATCTCGTTTCACGTCTTTGGTAAGTAAAATTTAATTTATTTAAATTAAAAATTTTTTGAATATGTGTTATACGTAAGTTTTTGCAATAGGTATCTACAAATTTAACAATTTGTCATAACGAAAAGCTGGAATATACAAATCTCTTTTAAATATTAGTAGAATCATTATCTAGAGCTTTGTAAAAAAAGGTTTAATAAATACAAATTAATAAATTAAAAATTACATTACATATTGTACTAGACATATCATCATTGCTCTCCATGTCCAATTACCAGGAACAACTATTTTTTACTGCAGAGATGACCTGTTTTTTTATGAAGCTACTCGGCACAAATATGTAAAACAGTCTAAAAAGTCCACAGATGTGTGGGGGTAGGGGTCATCAAAAATTAGGTTACGCAAGTTTATGGAAGAATCCTGCCACCAGGTGTGTTTTGTCTGAACACAGCCGAATTATAAAAAAAACATAGTTAGGGCGCGAGGGTAAGAGTCACTCCGAAGTCTAGGAATGAGCCTCTCTGGAGCATGAATGCAGCGTCAAGTACAAATAACAAGAGTTTATTTTCGAAAAACAAAGTTCTAAACAAAATTATAAGACCCGATTTAGGAAATTGGCCTATTTCTATCATAAACAAGGGTGGTGCCTATCGGGGGTATCCGAACGTCTTGCGACTCACAACATACCAGGAAAAGAGTTGTCTTCTCTTCTTTCTTTGCTTTTTCTCTCTGTTTTCTTCTCCCTTTTCGTCTTCTTACCTCTTTGTTTGGTTTTTCACCAGGTCGGATGTCTCTTGTCTGGTCAATCCCCTGTCAGGCCAGTCAATCAGTCAGTTGCTTGATCCTGTCTCACTCTCTCCCACTCTCTCAATTCTCTCTCACTCTGTCACTCTGTGTTAATTTTCGTCACTTCTTTCTATTTTATTTTGTTTTTGACCAATCATGCTTTCGTTCCGGAGGAAGGTGAGGTAATTTGAAAAATGACTGATTGGTCTTCTTGTGGTCCTCCTCCTCTCTTGTTAATGAGAAATGATGTGCGTTCATGTGATACTATCGGTCATGTAACACCATCGAAAAAGTGGGAAACGATGGGCATCCCTCATCTTTTCCTTTGCATGTTGTGAGATTTATAACAATTAACTAATGATTTTTTTTATTCTAATTTGTCTAAATTATTTTAAGTCGATTACTAAAAATTTGGAAAGGAGGTTCCTAAAATTGGAAAAATAGGCGAAATTCTTTAACACCGTTACTTGATAGATAAACAATCTCAGTGTCACGTTTACATACGCATCTTCTCTTCGAGATGTGGGTCTAAATGGCGTCTTGTCTGATAGATAACAGTTTTTTTTTTCTTTTATACCACCAGACAGAACAAAAAATAGATATAAAATAGACATAAAGTTTAAAATACAAAAAGTAATTTCTAACTCATTAATTAAAGCGAATAGATTATTAAAAAAAGGATTAAAATAAAGTAATTAAAACTAAAATTATACAGATAATTTAATATAAATAACAATTCACAAACACATATATATTTATATAGATACAATAATAACAAAATTTTGTGGGAGGGAAATGATGGATTTCACAAGTGATAATCCTAACACAATTAAAATATAACATTTCTTTGGACATGGCGAGCAATGAAGATATCTGTAATGTAAGTTTTACTTTATTAAATTAAAATTAAAAACATTATATAGAGCTGTTTGGTTTCAAATATTTGTTGCAATCTGTGCAATAATTTCATCCTTAACTTTACTAATCTTATTCATTCATTTCTGAAAGACTTGATGCTCTATTTTAAGAACATTTCTTGAAATGGCCAAGATTTCTCAGTCGACAATTCATATCACTTTTACCAAAGTCTTCCAGCTGCCTTCGAAATTGGGTTAGTTGGGAATCTCAGCTAAGAGAATGATTGCAATATGTTCATAACTGTTTGTTGAATGCATTTCAATTTGGAACTAGAGATTAATGAATGTCACTTTATTCGAATGCGAATATAAATTGATATATTAGCTGAGCCCGAATGCTTACGAGAAATATCAGATGAGAAGAGTCTTGGCATAGTTTTTTTAATCACTTTTATCGGCTTCGGCCGACAATTGTGGCTGTTGTAACAAGAATCTGCGTTCGAAGCTACTCGTAAGTTCTTTCTAACTAATGGGAATGCAATAAAATTAAAATATATATATATATAACGACTATCAAATATACAACTTGGTCTAAATAGTTTAAAAGAATAATCGATATTATAAAAAATTATATTTAAAATTAAAAATGATAAAGTTAGAAATAGTTTTATGGTTGTAGATTAAGAAGAATTACAGAGAAATAGTGCATTCAATAAAGATCGGAATACCCAACATTTCGTTAATAAGATGTGAAAGTTCTACGAGTTATTGCTGTCTGATAAATGTCATTTATTTCTATACACTAACGATATAATTTCCTATTTCTTATACCATTCTAAATAAATTAACAGGCAATTACTCATAAGAAAATGATTTCTTATTGATGAATAATTTTAAGAAGAACTCAAAAATTTAATTCACATATATATATATATTTTTAAACTCAACTTCTAAATATGTTTAACTGGATATCAAGGAACCAAAGTCATCTAACTACGATATTTGTTATTGTTGCTAAGGCAATCAAAAATTATCATCTGCTTGTATAGCAAAACATTGCTAATTCGGAAGCACAGAATGGTTATGGGCGAGATACTTTCGGTGTTTGAAAAGATAAAATAAGTGTTTTAAGCGGAACTGGCGAGTCAATAAATTCTATCGCGAAAAAAGCAGGAAGATCTATTTCCGTGATCAGAAATTATTTGACATTAGGCAAGGAATATGCAGTTAAAAAGAGTACTGGAAGGCCGCAAAAACTCACTTCTCGTATGGAACGAGCAATTTTAAGGAAGATTATCAATAGAACAAGCTCTCTCAGAAATATTGCTGAGAAACCCGAATGTGGAGTAAGCTTGGTAACAAGTTTCGAACGTAGTTTATACTGCAATTCTCCGAAAGAAAGTGGAAAAAAAAGTAATGTTTTCAGACAATCGCAATGCTGCTACACTGAATTCGACCACATGTCACATGACCAGGAATAAAGAGTGGAGATGAGAAAAAGTTCAATTTAGATGGGCTTAGTGGTTGCCATACTATTGGCATGATTTAACAAAATAAAAATAAAATAAAAATCTACTTTTAACGACAAATAAGTAAGAGTTCCGTGATGGCTTGAGCTGCCTTTGGAGAGCAAGGGGGGAAAATATTGCTTTTCCTGAAAAAAGGCACGTTTTTAGAGAAAGGCAATCGTAAACAAAGAAGAACATTTAGAATATTAAATTTAAAAAATAAACTCGGAAATATCGTTTTTATAATATTAATAATTTAATTATAATATAAATTATTATTATTATTAATAATAATATTTAGTCAAATCTTATAATTATTGACTAATTCAAGAAATTCATTCCTTCAATAAAATTATTCTGTTGTTTATACTAGAATTTTATACTTTATATCAAGCTGCATAAACAAGTTGAAATACACAAAATGAAACTTGAATATCATCCATCGCACCATTTAAAATAAATTTTATAAAACCGTATGAGCGTTTCCTTTATTGAGCACATTTTAATTCTAATCGTTCCGTTAAATGAAAAAACTGTTGAGTGGAAAAAGTTAATAATTTAAATAGGCAATATAATTATAATTAAATACACCGAGTTATATGTTATTTAAAAATATACGAGTAAATAAACAAAGCAGTTATTACTGTATAACAATTTGATAAAATTGTAATGTTTAAAGATCTATTAAACTTCTATTGAAGTGTACTTTACACTAAAGTAAGTCATGATATTTTATTAAATTACATAAAATAAAATTTCGTGCTTTCTTTCTAATTAATATCTCACTTGAATTTGATCTTTCGTTTTCTTCTGAATCAGAATTTTTCTTAATAGTGTTATGTTAATTATTACTACTACTTAAATTCTCAATAAAAGAAATATTAATATGCTGATTTATAACTACTTTTAATCCTGAACAAGTGTATTAAACTTTGAAATTTCTTTAAAGGAATAGAAATTTAAAAAACGAATTACAGTAGACTCCCCCTATAAAACGGGTTCATATAATACGGATTCGTATAACAAGGCAAAAAATTGCGATCGTATTCGTATAAACACGCTAAAAGAGACTCGTATAATACGATAAAACGTCATCGCCGACTCGTATCGCGACAGGATTGGTCGAATCTAGACCAATAGCGGATATTGCACAAACCGTTGAGTTTAAACAAGCAGCAGACCTACTAAAAACCATTTATTATTTAACGGCCATAAAAATTATATTTATATTAATGATGTCTCCAAAGTTCAGCAAATTTTTCTCAGAAAAGTAATTTATCAGAAAACTCGCGCCCCCGTTCGATGCGCCGCTCCACGACGAAAACAAGCTTAAGCAATGGCGTCGTTGAACGGTGCACACTCGGTAAGTAATTCTACAATTTTTTGTTTATAGCATAGTTTATATGAATTATTCCTAAAAAAATTATACGTGTTTTGGAAATGTTGAGACAAATTAGTCTAGAATCGATTAAGTTTATGGAAGAAAGCCTTTCGAACAGCCGTAGTTCCTAAACTGCACACGCGACGGGCTGTGATTGCCTCATGTATTTAAGTGACTGGTAAAACACGGAATTCATATAAAACGGAACGTATCTACCGTGTTATAGGGAGTCTACTGTAAAACTCACAGGTAACCAAATGAATAATGTCAAATTTTTGAAATTATAATAAAAATGTTCGTATTTTCTGTTTAAAACAATTTTATTTACGAAAAAATCTTTATGTTCGTTGGTCTTCGAGAAATAAACAACATTTCTGTTCGAGAAATGTTGTTTATCACGAGTACTTGAGCGTTGAATAACAGCAGGTTTGTATTTGACAAATTAAAATAAAACAATAATCTTTGGCAAATCGTTGAAGAGTTGTTGATTTTACAAGTATACGATAAAATACACATTGCAGAAATAACAAGAAAGAAAACAATACAATTGCGATAGGATCTGTCACGTCGTCCTTCCTATTCTGTTGACTTATCACCGTCAAATTACTATATTTTTAAATCTGTCGATAATCGTATGTGTAGAAAACATTTGATGAAAACATGTGTAAAAACCGTATTGCTGATTTTGTTCATGCATCAGTCGCTATAAAAGAAAAAAAAACTGAATTTTTAGAGCTAAAAATGATATTTTCAAACTGCCCTCCTATTAGGAAAGTATATTGAATGTTAACGTAAATATTTAGATAAATAAAACTATTTTAAACAAAAATACAAACATTTTTATTCACATTTTATATGATTACCCGATATTAATTTATATATCGTAATTCTCCTGTATATATATTTCGGAAGAATAGACCTACCTGTTCAAGAAAAATAAAACAGATTAATATAATCAGGGGCATTTCCAGAAATTTCTTTTCTAATTTAAATTAAAAACAAGACCTAAATGTGAATAATGTGATGCACGAATACGAAAGAAGTCTTTTAAAACTGGGTTGACAGTGCCAAAATAAAAACAAATCGCGTAGAATAGAAACTAAGTTTCTCTTCTTTATTTAGATCAAAATCATGTAAAAAGTAACATGTATTGCTGAATTTGTTCATGCTGTATTTAACTTTGTGAGTATATTAAACACATTCCTAATAAAAATGTGATATAATATAATATTGAAATTGATTCATCAATTACAATGTAATTTATAAATGTTTATTTACTGATTTTAAAAATTTTTTATGATAATTATTTTATTTGTGAAGATGTACGGAAAATTCATCGAAATCGATAAACTGTGTTCTGCTGATTTACCGCTAGAGACCAAAACGAAGGTAATACAAATACATTCAAATTCTTTCTTTCGGTCTATAAGTTAAATATTATTAAACATTTTTTTTCTTTTAAAGATGCTGAACTTTATGAAAAGATACGGTAAAACTCCATTTGGATTAAGTATCGGTGGATTTTTTTATGTTAAGAAAAACTTCTTCATTCGAGTAAGTTCGTTGAATATATTCCGTTCGACTTTATTAAACTTATAAAAATATTATTTATAACTGAGTGTATAATTTACAGATGTATTTTATTGAAAAGAATCGTAGTAAATTCGTAACACTTTCGGTATATATAATAATTTTTTAAGTATTTTTTATAGGTGCTGAGTGCATTATATTCATCGCTGTCTGTGTTGACGGAACTTTTAATAAAAAAGAAACAACCTTCTTGTAAAGTTGAGATTAGAGATTTGATTCAATAAAGCTGTTGAATTAAATTGCCTCACAGGCTGACTTGAAAGTTTGCAGATTTATTACGAGGAAATGAAGTATTTTTGTGTTCGAAGAAAGTCGATTGTAGACTTATCAGAAAATATGAAACTTCAATAAAAGTCAAAGAAAATACTCCTTACGAAACTTGTAAATTTGATTCTCGACTCTATTGTAGAAAGTTATGACAGTCGTTCGAAAATAAATTTATGCGTCAGTAAATTTATAAAATATATTTATTTTTTTTAATTTTATGTCATTACTATTATATATTAATTTGTTCTATAGTAGTAATTATTAATTTGTTGTTTATTGTATATTAAAATTATTAGACTACTTACGGTTAACGGATTAGTTACACACACACACGCACCTACACATATATAAGCTTACTGTATATATATATATGGTATAGATAATACCTATACTGTATGTAGTAATTTAAAGTTATTACAAATTGTACCTAGATGAGTTCGTTTCCTAATAAATTGCGACGTTAACATTTGGATGTTAACGTCACACTTTAAGGATACAAAAGTATTTATTTTTTCAGGTTTCATTAAGATTGCGTAAACAAAAGCACTGCAAAAACACCAAAGTTCGGTATACTTATAATAAGTTTACCCAAGGAACACATAATTCACAAAATTAATTTCTTCTATTATAGAATCTGGTTGTCAGTGGGCGATATTTCTGATTTTAGTGTTGACGCAGATGGGGTTCGAAAGTGCTCTACATTAAAATGACTGAGTTTGGCCTTGATGCGCTGTTTCAGTTTTGCTTCATTTTCCGGAGACTACCCATATTTGTTAATTTACTGTACTTTTTATGTATATTGTCTTCATTCATGGCTCAAAATCGAACGAAATGTCTCATTAGATTAATTTGTTATTTACCAGGAAGACACTGAATCATCCAATAAGCAGTTCCGTTTGGGGGAACACTGCTTCGTCTTTCAGTCGGGGAGATTAGAATCAGATCAGTATCATAACGACAACAAATCTGTTATCTCTCACATGAAAAAGTAAACGGTACACTCTCTTGCTTCTGAGATTGGCTATCTTGTTTTTAATTCGAACAACAAATTTTATATCATCTGGACTCGTACCCATCAAGTATGAGTTGCAACGGACAAGCAGATGCACTAGCAAAGGCTACTGCCTCTGATAGCATTCTCCAACTATTTATAGTAATGTGAGTAACAACTTGCTGTAAAGACTTCTATAAAAGTATTTTATTCAGTAATAGCAGCGAAATTGGGACCACTGCATGCATAGTATCACTTATCAGTTTCTTTGTAATGTCCGCGAGGCCACTATATATAATCGGTTCTCCCCAAACCACAATATTACGTAATTCCTAACCAACCATGTACAGTTTGCTAGCTATTTGTGTAGTTTACATCCAACATGAATAATCGGTGCATACTTGTAGGGTTAAAGACGATGCCGTTTATAGTTAGCATTGTCCAATTTTGAAAAATGAACGACTGCAATTGAAGTTAATTGCACAAAGCAAAATATATGGTGGCCTTGCGGCTGCCAGGACTTCATAAATGGCAGACTTAATTTCGTCTTCAGCATTTGTTTGTTAGGTACCTAAAACTGACAAAGATTTCAACCTTCACTTGATTCGATAGGAAATATAGGGGAGATCAGGGCAACTTCGGCATGCGGGACAAGTTTGTCAAGCGCTTTTTTTAAAAAACAAATTAAAAAAAAACTTTGATTATAGGTTAGGCAGTTGAGTTTCATTGGTGGCTTGTTGAGAGTAGTGTTTTTATTGTTCTCCAACAAGCATAGTTGAATTATCAAGCAAATTTTCATTTTCGTTGAATTCCATATAATATTTTTTTTCCATTTATATTGAATTGGCAGGTTTTGTTATAATTCCATGATAACGAAAGTTACTTTTCCTGTTAGAAGGATGTAACTTCAACTTATTCACGTGGCCAGATCGTGGCTTGGCATTCTGTTCTCAGGGTTGTACTTAATGTTTCGAAATCATGACTAGCGGGGTAAGATCGGCAACATAAAGCCA
>NW_019385395.1:40426-53068 GCF_000671375.1 Centruroides sculpturatus
CTTATAACATATACAGTATGATATGCCAGCTTTTATCAATTATAAGTGTTGGGTCAAATACGTCAGCCTGCCGATTTGTTTCCGTGGCCACAACACTGATTCAATATGCAGAAACTAAAAAGTACAAAATCTTGAATTGTTATAGTTTCTTTCATTGTTTATTCACAATTATTATTATTTATTGTATTCAATATTGAGAACTGTAAAACATATAAAGAAAGAGAGATTAAATCGAAAAAATAACATTATTTTGGTTAACATTTTAAAAATTAATTGAATAATTAATCATTAATTGGAATTCTAAAACACAACAAATGCAAATTTTTTTAAAAGAGAGCATTCTTTGAATAGGATATTACGCAAACGACTGATTTCTATTTTGTATTGCAATTACGTAACCGTAACTGCAACGGTAACGTTCAAAAATAAAATGGTTTATCTATAATAAAAATATCTTAAAGGCATCTAATCTCATTTTTATATATGTATAGTTTGGTGCGTATTTTATGATTATTCCTTACCTAATTTTTCGAATTTAGAAGACTACTTATTTAACTGAAAATTCGTAAAAAAATTTGATAAAGTATAGAAAATATATTTTAAGTATATAGACCAGCAATGCATGACGAAAAACTAGGTTTATCTAATTAATGATCTGATGTTTTGTTTCAGTCAGGTCTGTTGGCGCCATATTGTTAATACGTTACGGTAACTCGGTAAAAAAAATGAAATGTGTGAGAGATCGGACTTGGAAAGGGGAAAATCCCATAATTTTATTCGGAAATTTTTTGAAAGAAAATTCATTTTCCGTTTTGAAAAGGAAATTTATTTAAATCTCAGAGAAAAGATACCTATTTCATTTTATTACCGGAGGATGAGTGCAATTCTCTTCCCGGAGTCATTACCTTTCCCAGGGAACTCAGAATGTGTCACTGGGAACTACAACAAAAAATTCACTATTGGTGGAAAACGACAACGTGACTTGGAAATAAAGAGGAGACCTGAAGTAACAGTGAGATGGGTCGAGAGTCCGCGAGAATATTCCCTATGTGCCAGCCGAAATTATTTATCATAATCGCTGTTCGCCGTGCGCTCCTCCCGAATATCCTGCGATTCTCCGGGAATGCCTATGAAGAGCTAATGGATCTCAACGTTCGATAGACTTTAACCGCCATCCAAAGCAACACAGACTTTCCCAAGACTCCTCAACGACTCCACAGCCCTCTGGAAATCCGTACATAGTGCTTCAGGTATTTATAACGATCCGCGATGTTATGTAAGCTCTCTCTCTCCAACTTGGTTCTCGCAAAGAAGCTTTAAAGGCTGAAATTTTAATTAAAGTTTTGTTATACAATAAAATAAATTTGTATAAAAAGAAATTACGATTTCAGATAAAACTGAATTTGAAATATTAAAACAAATTATTTAATTTATTCACTTGACTCAATTTTCTAGAATGAAGCAAATATCGAACGAAGAATAATCAATATTTAGATGAAAAATTCTAAATTAAAAAACGGAAGCAAATGCTTTTAATGTATTGACATTATACGTTTAATGGCAAAAGTTACTAATGCACTTTTGCTCACGTGATTGCTATACATCACATAATCAATCGTTTGCGTAATACCCTATTCAAATATTTTCTCATTTAAGAAAACCTGCATCTGGTTTATTTGGTTCCAAAACTGATTTCAAGTCTACAATTCTTCAGATCGTCATTAACTGTCCTTCAGATCCAGGAGAACAACATGTATACAGGTTACACAAAACGTAGTTTGTGCATTGTTTGTTTTCTATGCCCAATCCTCTCAACGTTAGAGATATTTGGAATTAAAATGATGTATTGCGATTGTAAGAAGCCTGCCAAACAATGGAAATATCTGTCAAAGTTATATTTTTTGTACCAAACAGCTATAGAGATATTTATCTGGACTAACATAATACTTTCTACTCAAGAAGTAACAGACAATTTGGTGTGTGTCGGATGGACCCGAATGTTCCCGAACAATAAGATGCTCATAAAATTTATAGTAGCTACATTTGATATTTTCGTAGCATTTCAATTCAGTTTCTTTAAAAGGAAGAGGCTTTATTTTCCTAGAAACAACAGTGGGTACGAAGGAGAAGAAAAAATGGCTGATGATATTCAAATCCTTTTTATAGCAGTACTTACACTTTTTTTTATTTCAATAATTCCAGTTATTACTGTAATTGACTTATTTTTGTATCCTGCTTTAAAGCAAATAAGTAATTCCGAGTTTGAACTCGCATTTTGTAATCTGAATATCACATTAATGTGCACTTATGTAATTGGACAACTAGATTGCTGCATACTTGTTCTAGGTGCATTGGCCCTCATTATCTCAAAGAGATTCAAGAATTTATCTGATGCAGTCGAGGAATTAAAAAAAGACGAAAGTTTCCTAAAGAATAAAATTGAAACAATAATTGAAACTCATTGGGATTTATGGTCTTATATACAAGAAGTAAACTTAGTTTTCGAAATATACACTCCTGCTGTATATTGTTGCGCAATATATCAGACAAGTTTCTTTTTCTGCGCATTTGTTTTGGATAATGTAATGCGTCTTGCAATTTCTATTACTTTGATGACTTTGGTTGTCGCAACTATGGGTCTATCTTTTCAACTATCTCGTTTCACATCTTTGGTAAGTAAAATTTATACTTATCTTTAGAAAGATTTTTGAAAAATAAAATTTATTCTTTTATTAATTAAAAAGGAAATTTTAATGGTATTCACATCTTACTTCTGAACAATGAATTAAAAAGTTATTCTAATTTATTATTAGTCTTTTTTTAAAACTCTTTCCGGCCTGTGGGCACTGAGAGGGTTTCTTTTTGCAGGCCCACGATGGGACTGCCGGGTAGTAAGGGACGGGACCGTATGGACGAACCTCCGTAGAATTCGTTGGAATTTTTTACCCGTTCGGAAACGAACCCGGGTCTCCCGGAGAGGTGGGATGTCACCTTGACCGTTCGGCCATCCGGCCGCGGATTTATAAGTGGGTTAACGTGATAAAAGACTAAAAAAGGAAAAATGTTTTTAACATAATTAATTAAGATTTGCCTAATTTATTTAAATTAAAAAAATTTTTGAGTATGTGTTATACGTACGTTTTTACAATAGATATCTACAAATTTAACAATTTGTCATAACGAAAAGCTGGAATATACAAATCTCTTTTAAATATTAGTAGAATCATTATCTAGAGCTTTGTAAAAAAAGGGCTGGTGAAGTTTAATAAATACAAATTAATAAATTAAAAATTACATTACATATACTAGACATATCATCATTGCTCTCCATGTCCAATTACCAGGAATAACTATTTTTCACTGCAGAGATGACCTGTTTTTTTATGATACTACTCGGTACAAATATGTAAAACAGTCTAAAAAGTCCACAGATGTGTAGGGGTTGGGGTCGTAAAAAATTAGATTACTCAAGTTTATGGAAGGGTCCTGCCACCAAGTGTGTATTGTCTGAACACAGCCGAATTAGAAAAAAAAAAAAAAAAACAAATAGTTAGAGCGCGAGGGTAAGAGTCACTCCGAAGTCTAGGAATGAGCTTCTCTGGAGCATGAATGCAGCGTCAAGTACAAATAACAAGAGTTTATTTTCGAAAAACAAAGTTCCAAACAAAATTATAAGACCCGATTTAGGAAATTGGCTTATTTCTATCATAAACAAGGGTTGTGCCTATCGGGGGGTATACGTCTTGCGACTGACAACATACCAGGAAAAGTGTTGTCTTCTCTTCTTTCTTTGCTTTTTCTCTCTGTTTTCTTCTCCCTTTTCGACTTCTTTCTTCTTTATTTGGGTTTTCACCAAGTCGGATGTCTCTTGTCTGGTCAATCCCCTGTCAGGCCAGTCAATTAGTCAGTTACTTGATCCTGTCTCACCCTCTCCACTCTCTCAATTCTCTCTCACTCTGTCACTCTGTTAATGTTCGTCACTTCTTTCTATTTTATTTTGTTTTTGACCAATCATGCTTTCGTTCCGGAGGAAGGTGAGGTAATTTGAAAAATGCATGATTGGTTTTCTTGTGGTCCTCCTCCTCTCTTGTTAATAAGAAATGATGTGCGTTCATGTGATACTATCGGTCATGTAACACCATCGAAAAAGTGGGAAACGATGAGCATCCCTCATCTTTTCCTTTGCACGTTGTGAGATTTATAACAATTAACTAATATTTTTTTTTATTCTAATTTGTTTGTCTAAACTATTTTAAGTCGATTACTAAAAATTTGGAAAGGGTCCCTAAAATTGGAAAAATTGGCGAAATTCCTTTACACCGTTACTTGATAGATAAACAATCTCAGTGTCACGTTTACATATGCATCTTCTCTTCAAGATGTAGGTCTAAAGGGCATCTTGTCTGATAGCTAATAGCTAACAGTTGTTTTTTTTACGCTAACAGTTGTTTTTTTATACCGGCGTCCTGGATGGAATAGTCCACAGACAAGTGTAACAGTCCACAAAAGAATATCCAACAGATTTCCAGATTGGATAACGCTCGGGAGTCGGCCCGAAGGTTGCAGAGATATTACGTAGTAATTTTCTTTACGGGAGTCGGGTCCGAGGGAGATTTGACGACAACTGACTGGATTTGTCATCGCTCTCCCTCGTTGTTCGGGCTCCTCTTGGGTTTTTGCTATGAGGACAGCAGCTTGTTGTTAAGGATCTAATGTTCAATACTTGAAATTAATCGAAAGTTCCGGGTGACACACTAATGACTGGATGGATCATCCTCAACAAGGAAACAAGTCCGTGGGAAATAATTTTTATGGATTTAAACTTAGCTTTTGATAAAATGATTGAAGTTAGACGATTGAATTTTAAAATGATTAAAGTTTAAAATAACACTTTATTGAGGATCCATCCGTCCCTTACATCACCTGACGTTTCCAAAATCGTGCTTGTTCTGAGTGAGCAAGTTCGATTTTCACTGTTCTTCTTTCTAAGGGTGTAGCCGTTTACAATGAAAGATTTCTCTCTCTCTCTCTCTCTTGAGGTTTACATAAAATCAACAAAATGCGGTTATCATTGCGTGTAATCACATTTTTTTTTCTTCTTTTAGATATCAATGTTATCAATATAATCAACAACTTCCGACAAAATTTTTTTTCTATAATGCGGTACAATTACTTCTCATTAATTTTTCCGACAATTTTTTTTTTACTCTTTTTGTACAATATTTAAAATTCACGATCTGCTTATATTATTTTATATTATTTCTCTCTCGGAAATAATATAAAATGGGTATCCAAAGATAACTAGGAATAAACAAGGATAACTTAAAATCGAGTCTTTCGATAATCGTATGTGTAGAAAACATTTTACAAATCACGCCGCTATAAAAGAAAAAGAAACTAAATTTTTAACGCTAAAAATGATATTTTCAAACTTACCTCCTATTAGGAAAGTATAATTGAATGTTAACGTAAATATTTTGATGAATAAACCTATTTTAAACAAAAACACAAACATTTTTATTCACATTTTTTAAAACATTATTTATATTACCTGATATTAACTTATATATCGTAATTNTATAGTAAGGTAACATTCCAATAGACAATATGCAAAGCTTTTTTTCAGTTTACTGCAGTATTTATTACACAAAATTTAAGTAAAGCTTAACATGCCGATCTTGCCCCGATCTCCCCTATATAATAATAGGAAGTGTAATATATGGAATAATAACTATCTCTATAAATTGTGAACTTTCCAGATTTTTGTACACGTTCTTCATTGTAAATATTGAATCATAAGCTCGCATATCTAAATGTCTTCATGAATTAGTTCTATTCT
The DNA here is from genome assembly GCF_000671375.1 of Centruroides sculpturatus. Lineage (NCBI taxonomy): Eukaryota > Metazoa > Arthropoda > Arachnida > Scorpiones > Buthidae > Centruroides > Centruroides sculpturatus. The sequence goes on from NW_019385395.1 coordinate 46,266, forward strand.
CGTGCACGCTTAAATGCTTTAACGGAATCACCATGGCTCTATTCTTTGTAACACGTCTACTTTATGCCCCCCATTTTACCTTCTTATCACGTTTAATATGTTTTCGGGTCATAAAGTAATATCGCTTTTTTTTCTACATTACCACGCTAAAATCATTCTCCGGATAAAATTGTCATCACGCGCTTATCTGTATTATGTGTTGTTGTGTTAAGATGCACACTTTGTGCACATAGTCACATTACCGTGCTATTCTTTTACTGCTCGTCATCACGCCATTACGCTTATTATAATTTAGTGTAATTTAATTTGTACAATTGTATCTTCTACCTGGTTGTGGTTGTGTTTGGCGATATTATTTTATCGTACCTAAATAAAGTGTGAATACACTCTATCCACAGTGTAGCGGAGAGATTTCACAAATGGACATGTGCGAATGACGAATACAGAAACACTTTGCAACTATTGTGAATTAATTTTACACGAATGTGAGATCCGGAATTTTATTAACAAAACTCACGCTCTTTTATTAACTAAAATTTTAATTAATTCACTTTTGTTTATGTAACGAATTAGTAGAAAAAAAACGATTTTAGCCGGGAATGCGTAAACCTTCCGGTCATAACTATCAACATCTATTGTTCTCTGCAGAACTTACAGCTCATCTTGCAGAAAAGTTTATAGTTAGCATCCAACTTTCGTCACTTGTTTTAGGGACCTGGGACATCAATAACCTTTAGCTCATGAACATCCGATCACGTGGTGGAAATTCCCCACAAAAAGCTATAAAAGACAGTTTTTACCCCCTCTCGGGGGAGTCTCTTAACGAAAGCCGGACCGACGACATCGGGCCGATTCTCCGAACCCGCCGAATTTTGATCTACGATCATCGGGATCCGATCATCGCCAAAGTCGCGAACTTTTTATAATTTGTGCTCAATGGATTAAAGACATCGGTTATTTGACAATTAAGTGCCTACATGGACTTACGCGCCTAGGAACCATACAAAGAGGTATGAAAAAGCGTGCAAACTCTCTCTCGAGCTGTTAGGCGGTTTTAGAACGCAATTTGTGTAGTCTTTTGTCAACTTTGCTTATTTTAATAAATTCCCATTTTTATTTGTTAAAATGGTAGACTCCTTTACTCGTATCCGCCCTTCACCTTATCGTCGACCCCAAGAAACTCTCCATCCACTCGCCTGACTTGTCATCCTGACTAGTGACAGAAAGCGGGAGACCTCTGGCCTCCTCGCTGGTTCACACAAGTATTCAACGTAGAGAAAACCAATGGACAAATTGCCCGAACTTGTCGCGAAAAGATTGAAAGATTACTGGAATGATCGGTAGGATTATATCTTCAACGTGCGGCTTGACAGAAAATATTTCTCATTATGCAGAATGAAAAGAAAGCATCTCGCAACTTAACGGAACAATTTCGAGTAATTACGAGTAAATTTGTGTTTATAGATTAGGTTGTTGCTCTTGCGAAAATTAGTCTGTTTTTACTTTTTCGGCTGTATTGTATATAAAAGAAGAAAAGTATGGGAATGACTCAAAAAATTGCCCCCCCCGAAATGTTTATATTTTTGGACAAATAAAACCTCGAAACATCGAGAAATGTATAAAAAAATCGGGGGTTTTCTGTATGTGTAGGTATTAGTGTGTATGTATGTGTCTATTTCGTATAATATCTCAGAATGGGCGTAAAGATTAAGAAACGAAATTCGGCATAAAAGCTTGCGTAAGAAACGTTGATCTTATTAAATTTTGGTATTTATAGGTCTAGTGCAGTGTTTCGTAATTTACCCTTTTTCTACTCGCGGCACACCTATGACTCGACAGGACTCAACATGACACACCAAAATGTTATTGTTCTCAAAAACGTATGATATGATACTATTAATAGAATTTAGTAATGCCATAAACCTATTATTATTTATTATGTTGAGTTTTGTGAGTTACACTCGGTTGACATCGATGGATGTGTACCATGCCGGACCAGAGTCAACGCGTAGTAACTTCAAATCAAGACAAAAATTAAGTAAGTGTGTCAGTGTGTGTCTGTATTGAGAAATTCCTTAACAATATGACATGTATTCAGTATAGTGGCCTTCTGTAGTGTGATGTATGTGTTTCTATTCAATTTTAATGTTCCCAGGCTTTTGTGTAGCGTGTATGGTATGATATCTGTAGAGGAGAGAACGACAGGTAGAATAAGCACCCTATCCATCCTCCATAGATGCCTTATTTCCTTGGCGAGTTCTGTGTACTTGCTAATTTATTCATTGCATGTGTTTTGTACATTGTGAGTGTTTGGAACAGATATGTCTATAATGTATGTGATTTCATTGTGTTTGTCAACGAGTTTGATGTCTGGTCTGTTGTGGTAAATTGTTTTATCTGTGATTATGACTCTGTCGTAGTACATTTTGTGCATGTTGTTTTCCAATACTGTCTGTTGAACGTATTTGTTGTATGGTTCGTGAATATCTAATAATTTTTGTTTCTTTGCAAGCTCTTGGTATATTTGCTACTTGATTGTGTTTTTGTAAATTATCTATCTGTGCCAAGCGCTTGCACCCGGAAGTGATGTGTTGTATGGTTTCTGGCATAATATGACATTTTCTGCATGTGCCGTTTGTGAGTGTTGTATCTTTGAGTATGTGTTTTTTTATAGCTTTTAGTGTACATGATCTGATCCTGTATGGAAATCTTGAATCCTTCCTTCTCCCCAAAGAGGCATCCCCGAGCTTACCAGCTGTTTGATGCAGTTTTGTCAACAAAATCCTGAGCCAGTTCATAGGGATGTCTGCCATGGAGTGTCTTCGTACTCATGATTGCTTAATTGGATCTATGCTATTTATATGTTGTGTCGTGTCCATACGTTGTGAATGTAAATTTAATGGTGTATTATTTGAGTCTGTTAGAGTTACTGCTTTATGTAACTGTGATGTTTCTTGTTTTTTTGTAGAAAAACTGTCGCAATGTTTGTATTTGTTTGTAGTGGAAACTAAGTATGTCGATCAGGCCACGTCCACCATCTTTACGTGGAAAGGTTAATCTTTCCATGGCAGATTTAGGATGATGTTGTTTTTGCTTAATAAGTGTTCTTCTTGTTTTCATTTGGAGTTGCTCGAGATCTGTGTGAGTCCAATGTATAGAATAACTCCAAAAGAATAAGTGAGTACTGGGACGACATATGTGTTTATTGCTTTATCATAATCTTATTTCATCAGTGAATGAAATACAAGCATAAGTAACACAACGAATGTGATAAAAATATATAAATAAAACTTGAAATTAATAGAATATGTAAAAGTTCACGTCACACCTTTTACCTTGTGAGGGCACACCAGTTGCAGAACACTGGTCTACAGGATGGGGCAATACAGTGGGTCATATGTCATATGTCGAGAGTAATCAGACTTAATAAATATTTCCCTTATAACATATACAGTATGATATGCCAGCTTTTATCAATTATAAGTGTTGGGTCAAATACGTCAGCCTGCCGATTTGTTTCCGTGGCCACAACACTGATTCAATATGCAGAAACTAAAAAGTACAAAATCTTGAATTGTTATAGTTTCTTTCATTGTTTATTCACAATTATTATTATTTATTGTATTCAATATTGAGAACTGTAAAACATATAAAGAAAGAGAGATTAAATCGAAAAAATAACATTATTTTGGTTAACATTTTAAAAATTAATTGAATAATTAATCATTAATTGGAATTCTAAAACACAACAAATGCAAATTTTTTTAAAAGAGAGCATTCTTTGAATAGGATATTACGCAAACGACTGATTTCTATTTTGTATTGCAATTACGTAACCGTAACTGCAACGGTAACGTTCAAAAATAAAATGGTTTATCTATAATAAAAATATCTTAAAGGCATCTAATCTCATTTTTATATATGTATAGTTTGGTGCGTATTTTATGATTATTCCTTACCTAATTTTTCGAATTTAGAAGACTACTTATTTAACTGAAAATTCGTAAAAAAATTTGATAAAGTATAGAAAATATATTTTAAGTATATAGACCAGCAATGCATGACGAAAAACTAGGTTTATCTAATTAATGATCTGATGTTTTGTTTCAGTCAGGTCTGTTGGCGCCATATTGTTAATACGTTACGGTAACTCGGTAAAAAAAATGAAATGTGTGAGAGATCGGACTTGGAAAGGGGAAAATCCCATAATTTTATTCGGAAATTTTTTGAAAGAAAATTCATTTTCCGTTTTGAAAAGGAAATTTATTTAAATCTCAGAGAAAAGATACCTATTTCATTTTATTACCGGAGGATGAGTGCAATTCTCTTCCCGGAGTCATTACCTTTCCCAGGGAACTCAGAATGTGTCACTGAGAACTACAACAAAAAATTCACTATTGGTGGAAAACGACAACGTGACTTGGAAATAAAGAGGAGACCTGAAGTAACAGTGAGATGGGTCGAGAGTCCGCGAGAATATTCCCTATGTGCCAGCCGAAATTATTTATCATAATCGCTGTTCGCCGTGCGCTCCTCCCGAATATCCTGCGATTCTCCGGGAATGCCTATGAAGAGCTAATGGATCTCAACGTTCGATAGACTTTAACCGCCATCCAAAGCAACACAGACTTTCCCAAGACTCCTCAACGACTCCACAGCCCTCTGGAAATCCGTACATAGTGCTTCAGGTATTTATAACGATCCGCGATGTTATGTAAGCTCTCTCTCTCCAACTTGGTTCTCGCAAAGAAGCTTTAAAGGCTGAAATTTTAATTAAAGTTTTGTTATACAATAAAATAAATTTGTATAAAAAGAAATTACGATTTCAGATAAAACTGAATTTGAAATATTAAAACAAATTATTTAATTTATTCACTTGACTCAATTTTCTAGAATGAAGCAAATATCGAACGAAGAATAATCAATATTTAGATGAAAAATTCTAAATTAAAAAACGGAAGCAAATGCTTTTAATGTATTGACATTATACGTTTAATGGCAAAAGTTACTAATGCACTTTTGCTCACGTGATTGCTATACATCACATAATCAATCGTTTGCGTAATACCCTATTCAAATATTTTCTCATTTAAGAAAACCTGCATCTGGTTTATTTGGTTCCAAAACTGATTTCAAGTCTACAATTCTTCAGATCGTCATTAACTGTCCTTCAGATCCAGGAGAACAACATGTATACAGGTTACACAAAACGTAGTTTGTGCATTGTTTGTTTTCTATGCCCAATCCTCTCAACGTTAGAGATATTTGGAATTAAAATGATGTATTGCGATTGTAAGAAGCCTGCCAAACAATGGAAATATCTGTCAAAGTTATATTTTTTGTACCAAACAGCTATAGAGATATTTATCTGGACTAACATAATACTTTCTACTCAAGAAGTAACAGACAATTTGGTGTGTGTCGGATGGACCCGAATGTTCCCGAACAATAAGATGCTCATAAAATTTATAGTAGCTACATTTGATATTTTCGTAGCATTTCAATTCAGTTTCTTTAAAAGGAAGAGGCTTTATTTTCCTAGAAACAACAGTGGGTACGAAGGAGAAGAAAAAATGGCTGATGATATTCAAATCCTTTTTATAGCAGTACTTACACTTTTTTTTATTTCAATAATTCCAGTTATTACTGTAATTGACTTATTTTTGTATCCTGCTTTAAAGCAAATAAGTAATTCCGAGTTTGAACTCGCATTTTGTAATCTGAATATCACATTAATGTGCACTTATGTAATTGGACAACTAGATTGCTGCATACTTGTTCTAGGTGCATTGGCCCTCATTATCTCAAAGAGATTCAAGAATTTATCTGATGCAGTCGAGGAATTAAAAAAAGACGAAAGTTTCCTAAAGAATAAAATTGAAACAATAATTGAAACTCATTGGGATTTATGGTCTTATATACAAGAAGTAAACTTAGTTTTCGAAATATACACTCCTGCTGTATATTGTTGCGCAATATATCAGACAAGTTTCTTTTTCTGCGCATTTGTTTTTTTTGGACTGGATAATGTGATGCGTCTTGCAATTTCTATTACTTTGATGACTTTGGTTGTCGCAACTATGGGTCTATCTTTTCAACTATCTCGTTTCACATCTTTGGTAAGTAAAATTTATACTTATCTTTAGAAAGATTTTTGAAAAATAAATTTATTCTTTTATTAATTAAAAAGGAAATTTTAATGGTATTCACATCTTACTTCTGAACAATGAATTAAAAAGTTATTCTAATTTATTATTAGTTTTTTTTTTAAACTCTTTCCGGCCTGTGGGCACTGAGAGGGTTTCTTTTTGCAGGCCCACGATGGGACTGCCGGGTAGTAAGGGACGGGACCGTATGGACGAACCTCCGTAGAATTCGTTGGAATTTTTTACCCGTTCGGAAACGAACCCGGGTCTCCCGGAGAGGTGGGATGTCACCTTGACCGTTCGGCCATCCGGCCGCGGATTTATAAGTGGGTTAACGTGATAAAAGACTAAAAAAGGAAAAATGTTTTTAACATAATTAATTAAGATTTGCCTAATTTATTTAAATTAAAAAAATTTTTGAGTATGTGTTATACGTACGTTTTTACAATAGATATCTACAAATTTAACAATTTGTCATAACGAAAGGCTGGGATATACAAATCTCTTTTAAATATCAGTAGAATCATTATCTAAAGCTTTGTAGAAAAGGACTGATGAAGTTTAATAAATACAAATTAATAAATTAAAAATTACATTACATATACTAGACATATCATCATTGCTCTCCATGTCCAATTACCAGGAACAACTATTTTT
>NW_019385395.1:53221-82132 GCF_000671375.1 Centruroides sculpturatus
TCTTTAAATTTCGTTGCTACATATATTTTTTTTTATGTTTAAAATTATGTATTTACAGTTAAAATCGTTAAAATATCACTGCTGTTTAAAAAATATTTATGATTTTAATTTACTATTACAAGTGAAGATTTCGTGGTTCGACATCTAGCATTTTCTAGCATATACTCTTGACGTCTGTGTTGACGTAATCTGTTTTAATCTCATTGAGATATTAATCTTTTGTTCTGAACTATTATATTATAAATAAATGTTTTTTAAAATGATTATTGTTATATTTTAATTACCATTACCATTGTTATCGTAGTTGTTTTCTTTGGTAGTATTGTAAACAGTATTACAACAATTTTAGCCAATTATCGTGGATTTTAACACTTAAGCATTTGTTGATGTTATTGTCTCGAGTTTTCATTATTTCATAACATTCTTTGAATGTTCGTTTGTACCAATTGATTTCTTTGTGTAGGATTTTTACTTCATCTTTGTTTATATTACAATTATTTATTGTACAGTGTTCGTACAATAAATAATTGTACGAACACTGTACCGAATTTATTCTTCTATATTTTAGGTCTCGGATGTGTGTTTTTAGGCGTGTTTCTACTTTTCTTTTGGTTTCTCCTATGTAGTTTTTTGGGTTTTTGCGTGTACAATAGACTGCATTTTTTGTATTATATATTTATTCTGTCTTGTCGTTTGGTTCTCGTTTAAGTTTTTCCATTCTTTTTCGTAATTTTTCATAGGTTGGGGCTAGTTTTATATTTACTCTGTTGAGGTCTTTGTTTATTTCTTCGAAAAATCCTTTGATATAGGGGAAGGTTACATATTTTATGTTTTCGTTCTTGTTTCTTGGTTTAATTTGCTCGTTCTTAATTTTAAATTTTCTTTCCCATTTTTGTATTATCCTGTTTGGGTAGCCGTTTAATTGAAATTTAGTTTTTAGTTCCTTGATGTATTTCCTTCTATTTTGTAACGTACTCGTTCTGCTTATGATTTTCTTATATTCCATATTCAATATATTTTCCTTTATATGTTGTGGAAGGTATTCGAATGATATTTTATGACTTTCTGAATTTCACTTGATTTTTTATACGGTTTAAATTCTAGCTCTTCTCTTCGTTTTATCACAATATCCAGGTAGTTTATTTCTGTATTGGTTTCTTCTTCTATCTTAAATTTAATATCCTTATTTAGTTTATTTATCTTATGTTCCATTTGCTATATTTTTATTATTGTTTGATCGTATAAAATAATTATGTCATCTATATATTTTCTGTAGAATTTTATGCCAGTGATATTATTGATTTCCTTGTCTGTGTACAATTCTGCCAGTTCTGCCAGTTTTGGACCCACGACTGATCCTGTCTTTTGCGTATAATATTTCCCCTTTGTGATGAAATACTTACTCAAATATTTTATGTACAGTATAACGTTTTCAAAGAAAATTACACAATGCACTGTACATTGTTAAGAATTATCATTTTTTCTTCTACCGCGGAAGGAACCAACCTGAAATGCGAATTGAATTTGCAGAAAACAAAAAAATCACAGATAATATGTCTGATAAAGACACCAAACGATATGCCAAATTCTTGGGGTATTTAAAGGCTATAATTAAATATTAGAAATTAATTAATTTAACTAGAGGTAGGCAGTTTTGCTGTCATCTCGTATTAAATTTAATAATTATACATAATTAATTTTTAATTTAGACATTTCTAAAATTTAATATGGAATTGGTCATTAAATTTAGTACGAGATGGCGTGTTTATTATATAACGGGCTATGATGATCGATGTTTATACGAAATATGTATGAATACAAGTTTGGAAAAATGTGTGATCACGAGCGACACTAAGATGTTAGCGGAACGAGTGATAAACATAGACTGATGGAGCATGCGCACAACCCAGAATTTCTCTTCTCCTTGTCACTCGTCATGCGAAACATCGCTCGTTAAGCGAGTCAAATTTTTACAATTTATTTTCCTCGTTATGCGAAATACTCGTTTTGCGAGGTACTCGTTAAGGGAGATTGAACTGTATAGTTAAATGTGGAAGTAAAAATTTCGAGGAATAACGACATTATTTATTTGGTTACCTGATAATAATTTATTCATCGTAATTCTTCTCTAAATATATTTCGGAAGAAAAATGAAACTGATAAATATAATTAGGAGAATTTCCAGAAATTTATTTTCCAATTGTAATTAAAAACAAAACCTAAATCTGAATAATGTGAAGCTCGAATACGAAAAAAGTTTTTTTAAAATTAGGTCGATGGTACTAAACAAAAACAAATCGCCTAGAATAAAAATGAATTTTCTCTTCGTAATTTGTGTTAAATCATGTAAAATATCATGTAAAAACAAAATAAGATGTATTGCTTATTTCGTTCATGCTGCATATAAACTTGGTAAGTATATTAAACACATTCCTTATGCAGTATAAGTGTAATATAATATAATATTGAAACTGATTGATCACTTACAATGTATTTTATAAGAGTTTATATACCAATTTTAGAATTTTCATTTATGATAATTATTTTAATTTGTCAAAGATGTACGGAAAATTCATCGAAATCGATAAATTGTGTCCTTCTGATTTACCGTTAGAAACCAAAATGAAGGTAATACAAATACATTCAAATTCTTTCTATCGGTCTATAAATTTAACATTATTAAACATTTTTTTTCTTTTAAAGATTATTTTATTTGTGAAGATGTACGGAAAATTCATCGAAATCGATAAATTGTGTTCTGCTGATTTACCGTTAGAAACCAAAATGAAGGTAATACAAATATATTCAAATTCTTTCCATCAGTCTATAAATTTAATATTATTAATTAAACAGCTTTTATTTGCTTTATAAGATGCTGAACTTTATGAAAAGATACGGTAAAACTCCATTTGGAATAAGCATCGGCGGATTCTTTTATGTTAAGAAAAACTTTTTCATTCGAGTAAGTTTGTTCAATTTATTATGTTTGACTTTATTAAAGTGGTACAAATATTATTTATAACTGTGTGTATAATTTACAAATGTATTTTAATGAAAGAATCGTAGTAAATAGGTCACTCTCTTCAGGTGTATATAATAATTTTGTAAATATTATTTTTTAGTGGTAAGTGCCTTATATTCATCGCTGTCTGTGTTGACGGAACTTTTAATTAAAAAGAAACAACCTTCTTGTAAAGTTGAGATTAGAGATTTAATTCAATAAATCTGTTGAATTAAATTGCTACACAGGCTGGCTTGAAAGTTTGAATAACAGCAGACTTATTACAAAGAAATGAGATATTTTTTGTGTTCGAAAAAGAAAGTCGATTGCAGACTTGTCGATTATATTGTAGAATTATTGGAAAAATTGAAATATCAAAAAAGCCAAAGAAAATACACCTTCCGAAACTTCAACATTTAACTTTTGACTCTTTCATAGAATGTCACCACATCCGTTCGTCAATAAGTTTATGCGTCAGTAAATTTATAAAATATATTTAAGTTAATTTTTTTATTTTATGACATTGTTATTATATATTAATTTGTTCTGTAGTAATAATCATAAATTTATTGTTTATTGTATATTAATAGAATTAGACTTCTTACGTGTTAATTAACACACACACAAACGCTTACATATATATAGATATAGGTAAAACATAAACTATATGTAAGATTTAAAGTTATAAATTATGACATAGGTGAGTTCGCTTCCAAATAAATTGTGACATTAATATTCCGGTGTTAACGTCACAATTTAAGGAAACGAACATATTTTTTTATTTTTTGAGATTTCATTAAGGTTGTGTAAACAAAAGCACTGCACAAACATTAAACTTTTTAATACTTACAATAATATTACCCAGGAACATATAATTTTCAAAATTCATTTCTTCTATTATGGAATCTGCTTGCCAGTGGGCGGTTTTTCTGATTTCAGTGTTGACGCAGATGGGGTTAGAAAGTGTTCCATACTAAAGGGACATAATTTAGGCTTGATGCGCTGTTCTATTTCCGCTTTATTTTCTGGAGACTACCTATTTTCGTAAATGAGTGGTATTCTGACCTAACGGACTGCAAACTGCTTTAAAACGGACACTGTACTTTTTGCGTAATGAGCAGACGTGAGAAGCCATCTCAGTCGTGTTTCTTCGAGAATGCGATCAATAATTTGTTAATTTACTGTACTTTTTATGTATATTGTCATCATTACTGATGGCTTAAAATAAACGACAATGGTCCCTTCAGATTGATTCTTTCTTTGTTATCTACCAGGATGACACTAAATCATCCCATAAGCGTTTGGGGAACATTGCTTTGTTTTTCAGACGGAGAGATCAGAATCAGATTAAAATAATCACCGACAGTGAATCTGCTGCTTCTCACATTCACAATCTTGTTTGTAGTTCGGACAACAAATTTTGCAGCTGGACTCGTACCCATCAAGGGGCACGAGTCCAGCTGCGACGATCGGATGCACTGAAAAGGCTGCTGTCTCTGACATTATTCTTCCAACTGCTTATAGTTATGTGAGTAACGACTTGCTATAAAGACTTTTATGAGAGGATTCTCTGCAAGAATTGAAGCGAAATTGGAAATACTGCATGCATAGTATCACTTTCTACCTAATGTTCGCGACGCCACTACCTATAATCTGTTTTCATCAAACCACAATACCTAACCATGTACTGTACAGTTTGCTAGCTATTTGTGTAGTTTACATTAGACATCAACAACCGGTGCACTAATTGTGGGGTTGAAGCTAGAGTCGTTCATTACTTGTTTCATTGTGCAATTCTTAATAATCAACGACAGCAATTGATGCTAATTGTACAAAGCAAAGCAGACAGTAACCGTGCAGCTGAAAGGACTTCATAAATGACAGAGACGTAAATCTGCTTCTGAATTTGGTTGTTAGGTATCTAAAGCTGACAAGATCTCAACTTTCACTTGTCCCAATAGGAACTGGAATAATAACCACCTCTATAAATTGTGTACGTTACAGGTCATTGTACACAAGTTCTTCATTGTAAATATTGTATCATAAATGTATCATAGTTTCACTTGTTTTACAGAGCGGTTATAATTATATCATCACGAATTTGTTCTATTCTCGTGCACGCTGAAAGGCATTAACGGATTCACCATGGTTATTCTTTGTATCACGTCTACTTTATGCTAACACGTCTTACTTTTCTTATCACCTTTCTTATCTTTTTAATCTGTTTTCGGGTGTTAATGTAATATCGCCTTTTTTTCTGCATTACCACGTTAGATACGTTGTGGGGTTTAAATTGCCTACACGCGTTTATCTGTACTATCACTTATTTATGTGTTATTGTGCTAAACATGAACACTGTACAGACAATCCCATTACTGTGCTATTCTTTTACTGCTCATCATTACGCTACGTATTGAAACTATTGTTATAATTTAGTATAATTTAATTTGTACAATTGTATCTTCTGCCTAGTTGTGCATCGCGATACTAGGCATGTATTTTATTTTTTCGTACCTAAATAAAGAATGAATATACCGAATACTGACTTTAGAGAAGAAATTTTACAAATAAACACATTGCGTATCACGAATACAGAAACACTTTGCAACTATTGCGAATTAATTTTACACAAGTGTTTGACGTAGAGAAAACTAATGGACAAATTGCACGAACTTGTCGTGGAAAGATCGAACAGATTACACAAATGATCGGAATGATTACATCTTCAACGTGCGGCTTGTCAGGAAATATTTTTCATTATGCAGAATGAAAAGAAAAGATCTCACAATTTAACGGAACGATTTCGAGTAATTGTGACAAATTTGTGTTTATAGATTATATTGTTGCTCTTGCGAAAATTAGTTTGTTTTTACTTTCTTGGATCTGTTTTCTAAAAGAGGGAAAGTATGGTCAAAAATGATTCTCCCGAAGACTTTTGTATTATTAGACTAAATGGGAACTCAAAATGTGAAATACATATAAAATCGTGGGTTTTCTGCATGTATTGACATTAGTATGTGTATTGGCGTGTATTTCGTTTAATATCTCAGAATGGGCGAAGTGATTAAGAAATAAAATGTGTCATCGAAGCTTGCGTAAGAAACACTAATGCTATTAAATTTTGTTAGGTCTAGATTCTAGAGGATGAGGAATCGGAAATGAGCAATATGTCATATCTCGAGTGTAATTAAACTTTAAAAAGACAACGAGTAAAATCTTTGTTATATAGGCCTATATATATATGTACTAAAGTAAAACTGATATCTACTATCAAATTAAGCTTTATACCATTTTATATTATTGATAATTAATAATATGAAAGTTATTTTTTCTAAATAAAATCGCCTAACAGCCGGGAATGTTACGCAACTCGTTGCTAAATTTTTTCTCTTCTGGAAATTTTGCTTTAATTCGAGTTTGTGCTTTCGTAACAAGATGGCGTCATCTTTTAATCAGGAAAAATGAAAGACTCGACGTTTGAATTCACTTTTCGGATTTAAGTCATCTACAGTAGGTGCACACGAATATACAATGATAGCAAAAAAAACAAGTTGTGGATTTATAATAAATCATTTAATTATTAAGTAATTGATTAATCGCAACATTAACTTACTGGTAAACTGTAAAATTTATTTATTTTTTTTACATTCAGAAAAACGTCGTTAACCCGAAAATACTCAGCTTTTCATATAACGATGCCAAACGACGATTGAAGAAATTTCAGTTTTTAAAAGAACACCAGAAAATCAGTAACTTATAAACTATTTAACGCAGTGGTGCACAAATTTCACGATAGATGGGCTAGATTCAGCACAAATCTTGTGAGGGGGGCCACAAATATTTCCTATATTCCATATGCATTATGATATGCCAGACCGTATTTCGGCACCACCGATTTAATTATTAAAAGAGAAAGTATTTTAAATGGGATATTACGCAAACAACCGATTTCAGTTTCGTATTGCAATCACTTGACTGTTACTGCAACGGTAGCCTTCAATAGCGAAATAGCTAATATTTAAAATCAATATTCAAAAGAATCTGATCTCAAATTTATATTTGAATAGTTCGATGTATATTTTCTGAGTATTCCATATGTAATTTTTTCCTTTAGAAGACAACTCATTCGACTGAAAATTCGCAAAAAATTTTGATAAAGTATAGAAAATATATTTTAATTAGATAGACCTAGTTTTCAGTCATGCATGACGAAAAACTAGATTTATATAATTAATGGTCTGGTGTTTTCTCTCAGTCAGGTCTGTCGGAACTATCTTGTTAATGTTACCGTAACAAGGCAACATTAACAAGATGGAATGAAATGTATGAATCCCTCTTCTTTCTCTAGTTAATATATTACGTTCCCATCAAACGCTACTCACATGTCAGTCTTACCCGATTGAGACAATACGGCGCATCGTATGGTAGGTTATATTGTACCTTTCACCATTTCAGTTCTTGATACGGAACCGTACCAAAGTTTCAATAGCTTTGAAAAAAAGTTTCCTAGCTGTCTTTACTCAGTAATAAAGATCTTGATGTTCTTTTCATTTTCTAAATGAAGTAAGACAAATTCTAAATAAAAAGTGCCGATGCCGAATGCCGAATAATATGAAATATCGCCATCCGATTTTGGATATTAATACATTAATAAAGAATGTAAGAATATTACTATTACTATTAACAATAACAACATAATAAAAACTCATAAATAATAAATACGACGGCAAGGTGAAAAGTTCTCGGCCAAATAGTGAAAAAATGAGTTTTTTATTTTAAAAATGCATTTATTTCTCAATGTAGTCTCCCTTTAGTTCAATACACTTTGTCCAACGTTTCTCTAATAACAGTATTCTATCCCTGAAGTGCGATTCTAAAAGGTCTTCAAAATATCCATTTACTGCTGCTATCACCTCTTCACTTGACCCAAAATGTTTTCCCGCCAAAAATTTTTTAAAGTTTGGGAATAAATGAAAGTCAGAGGGGGCCAAATCTGGCGAATAGGGAGGATGCTTCAATAATTCATACTTCAAATCCCTCAATTTTCCCATTGCCAAAGCACCTTTGTGAGCGGGTGCATTGTCCTGGTAAAAGAGGATTTTTTTTCTTTTGCAAACCAGGCATTTTCTCTTTAATTTTTTCATCTAGCTGGTCAAGAAGATGTGCGTAGTATTCCCCATTAATTGTTTGACCCTTTGACAGGTAGTCAATTAAAAAAATCCCTTAGGAATCCCAAAAAGCACTAGCCATAACCTTTCCAGCCGATGCAATTGTCTTTGCTTTCTTCGGTGCAGAGCCACCAGCTTCTACCCACTGCTTGGACTGTTGTCTTGACTCGGGTATGGTGAACCCATGTTTCATCCATCGTAACAAATCTGTGCAGAAAATCAGTTGGATCCTTCTTAAAACGGCGCAAACATTGATGAGAAAGTCGATTCCTCGTTTATTTATGATCATCATTTAACAAATGCGGCATCCATCTTGCGCAAAGCTTTCTCATACTGAGTTCTTCGTGTAAAATGAGCCTTACCCTTTCTTCTGAGATGCTTACAGCCTTAGCTATCTCATACACCTTTAATCGTCGATCATCTGGAACCATATTGTGTATCTTCTCGATATTTTCTTCGGTAGTTGCAGTTTTTGGCCATCCTTCACGTGGATCATCTTCAATCGATGTACGACCACGTTTAAACTCCGCTGCCCATTTTTTTACTGTTGATAATGAAGGTGCAGACTCCTTATACACTTTTACCAACTTTAGATAAATTTCTGTTGGCGATAAACCATCCAAAACGAAGAATTTTATGACGGAACGATATTCAAGTTTATTCATTTTGTCAAAAACACACAATGCTTACTTTAAACAGCCGTATAAAACAAAATATTTGTCTGATCAAATTCACACTTGGTATTTACTTTTGTAACAAGTTTGGAAACATAACCAGACAATACTTTCATTTGTAGTAGCGCCATCTATGGGTTAGGCCAAGAACTTTTCACCTTGCCCACGTATTGTTTGTTTGTTTGTAGCAAGTTACGCAACAGCTTCTCTGGCTATATTCGCCCTGTGGAATGTGTAATTTCATTGGCCAGTATTAATAGTCGGTTACGTTTGTTAGGATGAATGTTATGCGCGAGAGAAGGCCTTCCGGGAGGTCTTTAAAATAACTGGCTTATATTCAGGCGATATAATAATGGCGAAATTCGGAAAACTCCACATGGCCAGCCCGTCGGAACGAAGCGGCAACTCACGACATAATTCCCAGTGTTCAGGAAACGGGCCACTCGGGCACTGGTGAACCGTGTTACGAAGTACCGCCATCTATTGAAAAAGAAAAACTACAAAGGAAGCCACAAATAAACAATCAGACTAGTGATGCAACGAATATTCGGTTACTATTCGATATTCGGCCTATTCGACCTATTTTTTGCTATTCGTTTGGTTTTTAGGTATTCGGCCGAATACCGAATACCTAAAAACAGGAGTAAGAAATAACAAGAACACAGTAAATTAATCATTCTGGTATTTAGATTTAATGTTATTGGGTTAGTGTTGTTTCTTTATTTATAACTTACAACCTGCACGAAATAAAAACAAAATAATATTAGTCACATGTATTCACAATTTATAATTACAAAGATCAGCGGACGTACACACCTATTCGTTCAAGAATCATCACACGTCTGAGGGTCTGACCCTGCCTATTCTTCTTTTTAAGCGCTCGTCTATGCTCTTCCCTTTGTCTTTCCTCTATCACCTTAGTCCATGTACGGCTATGCATACATCATAATGTGCGTGCACGCTACTTTTGCTTTGTCACTTTTCCGTCGTAGATTTCCCATTTTACAATTACGTGACTCATAGCCTGGTGATAACGGAGAAAAGAGACACATAGGACGTCGGTATAAGTCACAGTTATGATTTCACAGATTCGCGACAGCTTGGTAGTCCGAATGGCCCCAGGCTTTCGCCCGTGCAAGCTATGTGACTTTCATTACAAGCATTTAGCTTTCCGAAGTCTATGAGAACAATTATTTGGCATTGACGGCCGCAAATTTCGCGCCAATAAGCTGCCTCCACTTGTTCGATTATGTTATCGACTCAATTTCATATTTATTTTCACATTTTCACTTTGCGGTCCCTTCTCTGTTTTTTAACCGTTATTTCATATGTAGGTCATTTCATTGTTATCCACATTTGATATCATCACTTATCACATACTACCATGATGCTCTTGTCTGTCCGCTACAACTGTCAAGAATTAACGCGATTGGCGAAGCCTAGTGACAGCGGGCCAATAGAGAGCAGGGTCCTTGCNTTGGTAAATATAATTTATGTAAACAATAGGCTTTATACAGTAGACCCCCCTATAACGCTTAGATACGTTCCACGCTAAGCGAATGTTACGTTATATGAATGATTAAATACATGAGCCAATCGCAGCCCGATAGGTGGGAATATTAAATTAATAATATTTTTAATTTAGTTTTATTCGAAATTTTACATTTTTTACTAAAAAGATTATCTCATGGTATAATAAAAACTTTAAATCAAAATTTTCATCTTGATGAAGAAGTCAAATGGTTTTTCAGTTATCGTTGATGATTTTTTAAGATCCACGATGACCGATTTCAGCTTCTTCAGCGAAATCCGCATCAGCAGAGAATCACAAAAGAAACAACTGCCTTATTCCCAAAATTCCAAAGACCTTCAATACTCTTGAATATTTTGACATTGCAAGCCCAGAGAAATGCTTGTTAACTGGAGCAGCAGACGTATCGTAACTGGCGCGCCCATACGTTCAAGATGTTTTATGATATTATAAAATTTCCATAATTATCTTATTAATTCTAATTCCATATGTCCTATACTTTAACAGAAACAGTTTAATACTTTACGAAGATGAAATGAATATATTAAGTTAACTGTTTACTACATTGTACATAAATGTAATAAACATAAAACAATTAAGCATTGATAGATATTAAACGTCATTTTAAATATGCATTTAATACCCAATACGTTTAATTAATTCATTTATTTAAACAGATTAAATCATAGTTAAAACATATGTTTAGTCCTATATAAAGTTTTCATTTAGTGACAAATTTTCATAAAATAGAAAAAGAAAAACATGCTTTTAAAAGAAAAACTTGAGATATTTTTTAAAGAATTCGAATTCCGAATGAATTCGTAGAAAGTTTCAAAGGAATATATCAAATCTCGACTTTCATCAGCCATGATCTACACTGATGATGAGCCTGAAAAACGACCAGCTGTATTTATGAGTTTTAAAAATCTTCCAACGAAGTAGGAATTCTATATTTAAAATCAAGCCAGTTTTTCTAGCCATGTAATTCGTGTTAAAACCATCCGGTTAAAACACTTACTTTTAAAATCACGAATGTTCATCTTCTTGACAGATAATCAGTATATTTTTATTCACTCGCAAAGTTTTTGTCTATTTTATTATCAATTATTATTAATTATTCTCATCAAATGATGTATTTCCTCATTTAAATTTATTGTTTTAATGTGTTTATTATTTTTATATGCCCTTTACTCTTATGTTTAAGCATATTTTAATCTTTTCCGTCATTGGTTCGTCCAGACTCACAATGGGAATAGCCAGTGCTGAGAAAGTAGAATTGACTTATCCGGCACCAACATCCCACGAAAAATTCTTGGATTATAGGTGGTACAAAATCAGGATCCCGTTACCGATTAAAATATTTTTTAATAAATGTCATTTGGAACTTTTAAAGTAAAGTTCTCAGAAATTATAATTTATTTTCATATAAATATGAAATCTTTCTACGGTAACAAAAATTGTTAACAATGGACAAAACATTATTTTATGTAACAAAGTATTTACGATTATTGCATACAAAACTATTGTTTAATTCAGGAGATTCTCAAAGAAGTAAAAAGTAAGACTTTTTTAAAATATTTTATTAATTTGTTCTATATTTATACAGTATTTCTATAAATATTTCTGTTTAATTCTTAATATAATGATTAAATCGAACATATTCGATAGAAAGTCAAGGAAATTCAGTAAAAAGAGTTTCTATGAAACAAGTGTAATTTGTTTGGTCCAAAAACTATAAATCCTTAAATTAAACTGATAAATAATTTTCTATTTGGCCCTTACCGATTTTTAAAAGGGCCTTTTCAACGAAGTCTATTATGTGTTCACTGAATAGAGAGGGACGGGATCGAACATATCCGAGACTGACCAACTGCCTTTAAAAATTCATGGAGGGTTCGCCCATTTTCGATTCCGGGTTTCTCAACGCTGTAGTCAGTGAGCTACTGCGTTGAGGAACCCGAATCTATGTCAAATTTCTAATTTTTAATGTGCTCACTGGCGTGTTGAATTGACATTAATTTGAATGGGCTGTAAATAATGTTCTTAAATTGTATAACACGAATGACGAATCTACACATTTTAAATTTCATATGAGTAATGATGAAAAGAATAAATACTTAATTTGATTAATTAATTTTACGAATAAACAAATTTAATGATTAAGATGAAATGTATACGTAATATAATTATACTATATTAAAAAAGTGATATTTTATAAGTTGTGCAATGCTAATATATAAATTTTTTAACGTTTGTATGAATGTAAGTTAAGTTAAAGATATAAAAAAGGTTTAATGGTGTCTAGAGATGCAAACAAGCTAATGACGCCCGGTATTGTTAATAGAAATATGATGTTTCCATTCTTTTGAGTTTTGATTTTTGTGATCTCACATGCTCACTTCTCTTGGAATTCGAAGACAATTAATATGTAATTTAAATCAATCAGTATACAATCACTAACAAGATTTTTTAGCTGATGGACATTTATAATCATTTCAGTAATTCTGACTCACTTTGTACGTCTCAACTTTCTGGTAATGTACTTTTAATTCCATACAGTCTTATCCACACACTTCTTTAATTGGCTATGGCTTCATAGATAAAAGTATATTTTAATTCTTAGATTCTGGCTATTGAGTATATTTATCATTCTGAGAAGATTTGATCATTTTTAGTGAGGATAATACTTGCAATTTAGAAATACATCATTTTAAAGTATTAATTGCATTTATTTAATTATTCAATTATGATTAAACTTATTATTTTTGTTAAATATCTTAACTTTTAAAACGACTTTAGTTCTTTTAAATTACAGTAGTAATTTGTAAAAATTTAATAAACTTTATATTTTAGAAATACAAGAATTTAACAGTTATATATAACATTTGATGTTTATTTTACATTTGATTTAATATATATTATCATTTTCCAACATTATCCTGTATAAAACAAGAAGAAATGTTTGAATTTCAAATAAGACAATGATTTGAAATTCATTGAAAGTATTTCGAAAGTTCAGAATATACCTCAACAGTCGCTTCATTTAAACAGAATATTTTACCAAAGTAAAATATTCTGTTCCAATAAATTACTTGGAAAAAATATGTGAAGTTAACACTATACTTGGGCCCCCAAATTCAAATTTGCCTGGGTCCCTTAAAGCTATACGCGCTATTGAGAATCATTACATTTGTGTTAGATGTCTGACTATTGAGTAACACTTTGTCATAGAAAATTGCATTAAAGACTCTACCAAATGCTCAATCATAAGAATTAATCTCCAAGTACAGTAGACCCCCCTATAACGCTTAGATACGTTCCACGCTAAGCGAATGTTACGTTATATGAATGATTAAATACATGAGCCAATCGCAGCCCGATAGGTGGGAACTTTNGTAAAATTATTATTCATTTCTTTCATTCATAACAGAACACATGTAATACAAATAATTTTGATTAGCAAATGTTTAAAATCATTTTTATATAATGTTCTCTATTATTATACATTCAGAAAGAATAAATCTAACAAAAAATAATACAAATTAGTAATATTAAAAATAGTAAAGGCATGTAATATGATATCATTTACCTGTATATATTTATATGGAGATTTTACAGGTAAATGCTGAGGTTTTCAAGTCACTTGAAAGCTCGATTGAATAGGTTAAGATAATTGTAAAAAGTAGGAAATGAGAAAAATAAGATAGAATATTAGTTACAAATGTAACATCCTTTTTTTCGAAAAGAAAAAAAAATTAAATAAAAAGAAATATTTTATTGTACTGTATTTATAATATCATTTATATTTTCTAAACAGAGAATAAATTTAGAAGACTTCTCTAGAACCCGGTTGAAAAGTCTTTTCTAGACTCTTTTTAATCTGTATAGAATAAAAACCATCTTTTTGGATAACAAATGCTTTCACTTAAATCAGTTACAATCTTTTATTAGGTATTATTTTTACGTGACGGTGTTACTATCATAACGTGGTGGAATGGCGAATGGCCTCGCTGCAGGACTTAATTTAGATCTCCGCGGGCCTTTTACAAATTTCGTATTACTACAAATATAAATAGAATTGTAATATTTAAAATTAAAACTTTTACTTTAAAACAATTACAAACATAAAATAATCAATATATTAACACAAAAAATAACGATTCATGCATTAAAAAAATAGAAAAAATAAATCATACACTTCTTTCTGATTTTCGATTCTGCAAAAATATTAATTAATCAAGGAATCGTAATGCAAATTTTGTGGTAACTCCGATTCGATATTTAGTATCCATAGTGCAAATAATTTATCTTGTTTTATCGAATTTCTCAAATGATTTTTAACTTTTTTCAATGTACGGAAAGATCTTTCATCACTATCACCACTTATAGGCACTGTAAGATATATTCTTAGAAAAATTTGCTTATTGGAAATGGTTTTAAATATTATTATACATGATAAAATATAACATTTTTTGGGGATTCTTTTCTATGTGGTTATCTTTTAAAACAGCAATAAACTGAAGCCACTCGTTAAGAATCTCATCAATGTAAATGTCTCTTTTATACACATACTATATAAAAAGTATTTATTTCGAAATTATCTTTGGCAGAAAGTTGAATATCATCGTCACAATTATCATCAAATTGGCACTTTCCTCTACGGCTTATTTGAAAATCAATCAAAGAAATTGCATCTGTCAAATTACCACATAATTCTTTAGCTTGTTTTTCAATAGAATCAAAATCTTTTTTTAATTCCTGAACAAATCTTATAAGATTTTCATATAAAGTGCAAGCTACATTTAAATTACCAGTTATTTCTTGCAACGATTTGCTTGTTGCATTAATCCTATTTAATATTTTGTTCCACAACACAGTCATTAAGCAAAATTCAAAAGTTTTATGTTATCATATAAACCTTTTACTTCTATTTGGGTTAATATTTTTTGAGACACGTCTTCTTCTGATTTTTGAAGTGCTGATTTAACTTCATTGAATCTATTGATAATAGCTGTAATAGCATCCACTCTTGCTGACCGTCTAGTGTCACTATTAGTGACCGTCTAGTGTCTATTAGTTTACTAGTACTATTAGTGCTACTAGTACTACTAGTACTATTAGTTTAATAGTAAGCGGTTTATTGTTCTCTTGAAAGAGATTTTTTTACTAAATTCCATCGGTATGTCGACGCGGCAAAAAAGTGTAAATATTTTTAATAGTACTGAAATATCTAACTGCCAATGGGCGACAATCTGCAGCAAAATTACCTACAAGATTTAAAGAATGACTGCTGCATAGAACATAATGACGCTTTCACTGTATGTAACTTTTATTTTTGCTTGAAGACCATTGTATTTGCCAGCTAAATTCGACACGTTGTCATAACTTTGGCTTCAACAATTTTCTATATCGTCTTTTAAACTATCCAAATAACTTAAATCCGATTCCTCTAAACAGTCAACACTATGAAAAAAATAGGAATAAAAGTTAAAAATCACTCAACAGGGCTACCATTTGCCAAAACATATCTAATTATTATTGTCATCTGATCAACGTGACTTACATCAGGCGTTGAATCTAGTATTAAAAAATAATATTTTGCTTCTTTTAGTTTATTTAAAATAGTGCTTCTTAATTTCTCCGCCATAATTTTAACAAATTCGTTACAGATTATTGGGGACAAATAGTTGACGTGCCCAGAACCGGGGTTTTTATATTTTTTCAATTGGCTTGCTAAGAAAGGATCAAACTCACTGAGGAACTATAGTGCACTGAAATAGTTTCCATTATTTGACTGAAATAATTTAGTTGTTGAGCCATAAAATGCCAAGATATTTTTAGACAAAGAAAATCATTGTTGAGACGATCCTTTCTAATACTTTTCTCCAATACAGTTTTTCCGTATTTTATTGGTTGTTGATTTGTACATTAAATCGCCCCTTTAAATCTGATCTAACAGTAAATGTACCTATACAAGTTCTATTGTCTTTTAAACTATCATGTATGTCTTTCTAATTGTCAAAACCCTGCTTTTATGAAAATTGTATATTTTTTTTAAAAGCAATTTGCGTACATAGCAATATACAAACTTATTTTTTTCTGCTGTAAATAAGCCATTTTCTATTAACAGTTTTTCCATTATTCTTTTCTTTCATAAATGCTGTTTTATGCAAGGTCCTTGTAATGGTTTTTGCCTTGTACTTGAAACTCTTTTTTGCCTCATATAGAAATTCAATATTCTGATGAGGTTTGTTTCTAATGTAAATATTTTTCTTCTCCAGCGTTAAAACTTTCGGCCATTCAACAATATCGTCTGAAAATGATTCATAAGTTTCACATAACAATTGTTCTCTGTGATCGTTATTTTCTTGGGTTTTGAAAAGATTTCCATGTTCTTCAACGGCATCTTCTTCATTTTGTTGTTGGAGATTTTTTTTGTTCCTAAATTTTACTGTCCGTTTCTTGATTATGTGTTTTTTTGAATAAAAATGGGACTGGGGTTTTTATTTAAAAAACCCAGTCCCATTTTTTTATTTAAAAAATTTTTTAAAAAGGGGGGTTTTTTAAATACCCCGTGGTTTAAAAAACCCAGAACCTATCCCGACTCCCGGGATTTTAAATAAAAACTCCGGAAAGACGGGATTGATTCGGCACAAAATAAATACAGGAAATGAGTTACTGATCCATCAGCGAACGAGAAGGCTACCGATGGCACGTGAACAAGGGATGGATGGCATGATTCAGGGAATGATAATGAATGGCATTATAGAGCCCTCATCTAGTCCATGGTGTTCACCTGTGGTCCTGGTAAAGAAGAAGGATGGCAGCATCCGTTTCTGTGTGGACTATCGTCGACTGAACAACGTTACAAAGAAGGACAGCTATCCGTTGCTGAGGACCACACATTAGATGCGCTGACAGGAATGAAGTGGTTCACTACCCTGAACCTAAAAAATGGCTACTGGCAGGTGGAAATAGATCCTAGAGACAAAGAGAAGACTGCATTTTCCACAGGAAAAGGGTTTGTGGCAATTCAAGGCAATTCAAGTCCATGCCCTTTGGGCTTTGCAATGCCCCAGCTATTTTCGAAAGACTTATGGAGCTAGTACTCACTGGATTGAGTGGGAACGCCTGTCTTGTCTATTTAGATGACATAATTATCGTGGGCCGCACATTTGAGGATCATCAAAACCTGGAACGAGTGTTATTCAAAATATGAGGAGCCAATCTCAAATTGAGCCCGAAAAATGCTCGTTCTTTAGACGGCAAGTTAAATTCCTGTATCATGTTGTCTCAGAAAAGGGGGTGCAGACAGACCCAGATAAAATCATTGCTGTAAAAGATTGGCCAGTTAAGACAGAAGTTAAAGCTTTCTTGGGCTTATGCTCCTACTATCGTCGGTTTGTGAAGGATTTCGCTGATATTGCCAAACCACTGCATTAGTTTACAGAAGAGAAGAGACAAGAGTTGTGATATTGCATTCCAGGAGTTAAAGGGGCGTGTGTGCAACACGCCAATTTTGGGCTACCCTGATGCTGGAAATGACTTTGTAGTTGACACAGATGTGAGTAACACGGGGATCGGCAGGGTTTTGTCTCAACGAAAAGGAGATCAAGAATTGGTTATAGCCTACTTCAGCAAAGTCTTATCCAAACGGGAAAGGAATTTCTGCGTGACGAGAAGGGAATTACTTGCTGTAGTTAAAACCTTGCAACATTTTAGCAACTACTTGCTTGGATGAAAATTCTGCTTGCATACAGACCATGCTGGGTTGAAGTGGCTTTTACATTTCAAGAATCCAGAAGGACAAGTAGCAAGGTGGATACAGCTGCTACAAGAGTACGACTTCGTGATTGAACATCATAAAGGGTAAACGCATGGTAACGCTGACGCCTTGTCGAGAAGGCCTTGTGCGAATGACTGTATGCACTGTGTCAGACAAGAGGCTAAAGAAATTATTCCTGTGCAAATGTTGAAAATGGAGATCAGTAACGAATGGAAGGAAACCTTACAACAGGCTCAGGAAAAGGACACGCACATTAAACCGATCCTCGAGTGGTTAAAGGCTGATGCTCCTAGGCCCATCTGGTGTGATATTGCAGCTATGAGTCCAGTTATAAAGAGCTACTGGGCACAATGGGACAGCTTGACCATACAAAATAGGATATTGTGCCGTAAGTGGGAAAATACCCGAGGGGACAGCTACTATCTGCAAATGGTTGTTCTTAAAGGAAAAGTTCCAGAGGTCCTAAAATTGTACCACGATGGCTGCTCTGGAGGCAATATGGGGATGAAGAGGACCTTACTGAAGATCCGCGAGAGATTTTATTGGATCCACTGTCGTGATGATGTGGAGGAATGGTATCGCAAATGTACCAGTTGCGCGGCCGTGAAGGGACCTCAAACTCGCAGTAGAGGTGCGTTAAGGGTGTACAATGTTGGAGCCCCATGGGAACGAATAGCGTTAGATGTTGCGGGACCGTTTCCTGAAAATGAAAATAGAAACCGGTACTTCATGGTTGCCATGGACTACTTTACTAAATGGCCAGAGGTCTTCGCCATTCCCAACTAAGAGGCTGTAACTGTGGCCGATAAATTAGTCCACGAAGTATTCTGTCGGTTTGGAGTACCCTTAGAGATTCACAGTGATCAAAGCAAACATTTCGAGTCCCAAATATTTCGGGAGACATGCCGTGTGATGGGTACCCACAAAACCAGAACCACATCGTGTCATCCACAATCCGACGGAATGGTGGAACAATTTAATCAGACGTTGGAAAGGTACCTGGCAAAAGTCATAGAGACTCGGCAACGAGATTGGGACAAAGACATTCAACCATTTTTGTTGGCATACCGAAGCACGGTCCATGAAAGTACGTCTGTGACGCCAGCCTTTGCAAACTTTGGAAGAGCACTACGATTGCCCGCAGATTTAATTACTGGTACCCCACCTGATAGTCCACGAAGCATGACCGACTATGCGGACGATTTACGTCATAAGATGAATGAAGTATATGACCATATCCGACAGTCCAGCCATTTGTTGGCTACAAGTGTCTGAAAGAATGAAGACCCGATATGACCGGAAGGCGAACAATCAAAGCTTCGAAGAGGGTTCCTTAGTGTGGTTACATAATCCTGTGCGCAGCAATGGAACTCCCCTAAACTACAGCCAAAGTGGGACGGGCCATATCGTGTCGTGACTAGAATCAACGATGTCACCTACCGAATACAGAAGAGGTCGAGAACTGCACACAAGATTGTTCATGTGGACCGTTCGGCGCGGTACTATGGGTGTAACGATGCTCAGGACGAGCATGCCTTAAGAGAAGGGTAGTGTCGCGCCGGCTTCGGAGTAGACTAGCACCGTGGTGCGCAGAGTGGCGAAACGAAAAAGAATGATTAAAAAAAAAGAAGAACGATTCGCAAGAAAAAGAACAATTCCAAAAAAAGAACGTTGGAGAAGTCTTTCTTTTAACGAGAGATACAAAGATTTTGTTGTTAGTGTATCTAAAAAGTGTCAGTTTCGGTAAACTGTATTCTGAATTTATATCCCGAGCCCTACAGCTCGTAACAATACGCATGAAACCCATTGGACGTAAGTGTAAGTATGGATACTCAGGCCTTATTCATAATAACATATTTGAATATACAAATATGTTATTATGAATAATTTATGCATTAAAAGTAATCTTGTATTTGTTGCTATATTTAATTTTAAATGACAAATCTGTACTAAGAACTTCGATCTGAAAAATTAATTAAAATGAAAAGGATTGATTGATTCGTTTAGGAAATGATTTCAGTTTACTGAATAAATCGAATAGCAACGACTAACCAGTTTTATTCTCTGATTGTTTTTCTGTCAAGTAATTAGGGTCAGTTTCTGGAAGCTAAAAATCAACCACAAAATGGGTGTCGCCTAGGCATGGCTTTGTGGCTTAGTATGTGAACATTTGATCCAAATTTTAAAGATAAAATTTTGCACAGACTAAGAACACCCAACAGAAATTTCAAAAGTATTCTAATATAATTGTTGTCAAACAGTGTTTGTCAGTTTCTTAAAAATCATATCAAAACAAAAAAACATTAAACGTATAGAATACTGTACATCGTGATTTATATATGTGAGATCCGGAATTTTAGTAACGAAAATCACGCTCTTTTATTAACAAAAATTTTAATTAATTCGCTTTCGTTTATGTAACGAATTAGAAAAAAAACCGATCTTAGACGGGAATGTGTAAACCTTCCTGTCATAACTATCAACATCTATTTTTTTCTGCAGAACTTGCAGCACATCTTGCAGAAAAGTTTACAGTTAACGTCCAACTTTCGTCACTTGTTTTAGATCCCTGGAACATTTATAACCTTTAACTCATGAACATCCGATCACGTGGTGGAAATTCCCCACAAAAAGCTATAAAAAACAGTTCTTACCCTCTCTCGGGGAAGTCTCTTAACGAACGCCGGACCGACGACATCGCGCCGATTCTCCGAACCCGCCGAATTCCGATCTACGATCGTCGATAACACCTCATCGCCAAAGTCGCGAACTTTTTAAATTTGTGCTCTTGTGGATAAAGGAAACCGTTATTTGAACATTTAAGGGCCTCCACGGATTAAACAGACAAAGGAACGCTATAAAGTGGTATGAAAAGCGGGAAACTCTCTCTCTCGAGATAGCAGGCGGTTTAGAACGCGATTTGTGTAGTTTTTGTCTAATTCGCTTATTTTATAAATTGTTGTTATATTTGTTTAAATAGTAGACTCCTTTACTCGATCACGCCCTTCACCTTATCGTCGACCCCAAAATTCTCTCCCTCCACTCACCTGACATTTGAGTCCCAACCAAAGGGATCGTTATCGTAAAACAAGCTATCCTGACAGTGAGCAGGTTTAACGACTTGTTGTCCGTACAGGGAGGTCGGGAACCGTCGACTCTCCCTTGCGGTTCACATATACAACAAAATAGAAACAAAGAAACAATTAAATCATTACAAAATCTAGATTGCGAATGTGCAAGATGTCGTTTTGCAAATTGAATAATTGCTGATGATTTTTTCCGTAACAACTCTTGATTTATTTAAACGGTTTCCTTGCAAATCCCGACGCAATACTTGAAACTGAATACAAATTCACTCTAGGAGTTTCTTCGCAATGACATGCGCCGATTCATACAGTTATCTTATAAAAAACAAATTTTGAGTGGGAAAATTTCATCTGAAAAAATAGTCTTTAATATCATCCAAATAAAACGAAACTTCATAAATTTACCTGACAATAACTGAAATTACGGAAAAACTTTTTTATAAATCGCCAACTTAAAGGTACTGATAAGCTTAGTTCTCACAGAGAAAGAATCACTGTCAAAAATCAGAACAAATATTGCATTGGCGATTATATCGTTTCCAGCAAATTTTTCTTTTGCGAATGGCGCTAGCATTTCAACATATTGAACATTTTAACTTATTTTCACAAATTTCCCCAAACTTGTGCAAAATTCCCAAAACTTGTCCAAGGTAGGGAACGTTTTTGGAATTCAAATTTTTTCCAGGATTCCAGGACAATCTGAAACTCCGTTTTAATTTAAATTAAAATTTACCGTTTTAATGCTTGTCATATATTCCGTAGCAAGCATTCGTCTCGCCGACATTTTGTAAACAAAACGCGACCACTCTGGACAGCGCATACAAAGATTCTTTCCGCTGGCGTTCGCTGGATGCTACCATGTAAAACGTACCCTTATGAAGCAATTAAAATTAATCCTAAAGACTGAAATTTTAATTAAAGTTTCGTATAATACAATAAAGTAAATTTGTATAAAAAGAAAATACAATTTCACATAAAATTGAATTTGAAATATTAAAACAGTTTTGTTTAATTTATTCGTTTGACTCAATTTCTAGTATCAAGCAAAATATCAAACGAAGAATAATTAGAATATTTAGATGGAAAATTCTATATTTTAAAAAGTTAATCGGATGCTTTTAATGTATTGACATTATACGTTTATTGTTGAAGGCCACTAGTGCAGTTTCGCTCACGTGATTACTATACATCAAATAATCAATCCTTTACGTAATATCCTATTCAAAGTATTTTCTTATTTAAGAAAAGCTGCATTGGTTTATCTGGTTCTAAAACTGATTCCAAGTCTACAATTCTTCATATTTTTATTAAGTTCTTCATATCTAGGAGTAAAACATGTATACAGGTTACACGAAACGTAGTTTGTGCATTGTATGTTTTCTAAGCCCAATCCTCTCAACGTTAGAGATATTTGGAATTAAAATGATGTATTGCGAATGTAAGAAACCTGCCAAAAAATGGAAATATCTGTCAAAGTTATATTCTTTGTATCAAACTGCTATAGAAATATTTATCTGGACTAACTTAGTACTTAGTACTCAAGAAATAACGGACAATTTGGTGTGTGTCGGATGGATAAGAATGTTCCCGAACAATCAGATACTTATGAAATTAATTTTAGCTACATTCGGTATTTTTGTAGCATTTCAATTCAGTTTTTTTAAAAGGAAGAGGCTTTATTTTCCTAGAAACAACAGTGGATACGAAGGAGAAGAAAAAATGGCTGATGACATTCACATATTAAGTAAAAAACAATAAGTTTTACATGGCCAACGATTATTTAATATTAAAATAATAAAATTAAGTACGACTCTTACAAAAAAAAAATTTTTTGTTTCAGTCATTTTTTTTTTTTGCATTTTAACTACGGAGGCAGTAGCCTAAAAAGGAAGGTCGTCTCCGTGAGTATTTGTGATTTTATGAACTGCTGATGGTGCGAACAACGAAAGAAATGACTGAAACAAAAAAATTTTTTTTTTGTAAGAGTCGTACTTAATTTTATTATTTTAATATTGACATTCACATACTTTTTATAGCTTACCTTACAGTTTTCTTTTTTTCAATATTTCCATTTGTTACTGTAATTGACTTATTTCTGTATCCTACTTTAAAGGAGATAACTAATTCGGAGTTTGAACTCGCATTTTGTAATCTGAATATCACATTAGCATGCATTTACGGAATTGGACAAATAGATTGCTGTATACTTGTCATAGGAACATTGGCCCTCATTATCTCGAAAAGATTCAAGAATTTATCTGATGCAGTCGATGAATTGAAAAAAGACGAAAGTTTTCTAAAGAATAAAATCGAAACAATAATTGAAAGTCATTGGGATTTATGGACTTATATACAAGAACTAAACTTAGTTTGCGAAATTTACACTCCTGCCGTTTATTGTTGCGGAATGTATCAGACAAGTTTCTTTTTCTGCGCAGTTATTTTCTTTGGACTGGATGGTGTAGTTCGTCTTGCAATTTCTATTATTTTGATATTTCTGGTTGTCGCAACTATGGATCTATCTTTTCAACTATCTCGTTTCACATCTTTGGTAAGTCAAATTTATACCTATTGTATGCCTATTGTATAACTATTGTGTTATTCAGTAAATATCTTTCGAAAGTTTTTTAAAAAATAAACTTTATTCTTATATTGATTAAAATAAAATTTTAGTGCTATTCATATTATATTTTTGAACAATGAATTAAATAGTTAATATAATTTATAAGTGGTTAACGTGATAAACGAGTGAAAAGAAAAAATATTTCCCTTGAACTACTTAGTTTGTCTTATTGCAATAATATTATTTCAAATTGTCGTGTTTTAGTTTATTCAGATATTAGAACAAAAAAAAAAAATTGCAAACATATATTAATAATTCTGAACCACATCGTATATTAGAACAAATTGTAAAAGTTATTATCGCAAATTAACTTTATATGAAGCAATGAATTGAACTGAAAAGTTTTCTAAATATGAAAATCCTTTCTTAAGAAATGAATTAAACAGTTTCCTAAATATTAAAATTATTTATAATCTTAATTCACTCGAGAAATTTCTGATCTGAAAATAATTTATATCTTGAAAAATTAATTTTAAAATTATTACGTGCAGAAATGTCTTGCTTTAGATAAACTGAAGGAAAAAATGGAAACATTTATATAAACTGTAAAGTAACAATAAAAACTTTTTCAAAATAATTTCAGTATTATATTATTTCAAATTGCCATGTACCCAAATATTAAGACAAATATCCATCAAGAAAATAATTAATTCTAGTATTGATAATAAAACTATTACTCGACAAATTATTTGTAATCTTAATTTATAAAATATCAGATATTAGACCAGAAATATATTGTCAACAATCACTAAAATTTATTACTTCATTTATTTGCAGTCTTATGTATTAGATAAAGTGAATGAAAAAACTGGAAAAGCTTAAATAAAATAAACCTATTTAAGTTAATCTATTCATGTATGAATAAAAAAATTTCAAAAATAATTTCGTTTTGGTGTTATATTATTTCATACAATTGTCGTGTTTTAATTTTCTTCATCTTAAAGCATTTAATAATTAATACAGAAACTGTGCCTTATTGTTAAAATAAAATTAATTTAATTCAGATTTGTGATTATTGTGTCTCATATTTGTAATTAGAAAATTAATTTTGTCATCAATATGTGTGGAATAACTACTACTCTTATTTACAAATATATGAATTAATAAACAAATCAGTTATTTCTGTATAACAATTTGATAAAATTTTAATATTTAAAGATCTATTAAACTTTTATTAAAGTGCATTATATACTAAAATTAGTCGTGATATTTTATTATATTATACAGAATGAAATTTTGTGCTTTCTAATTAATATCTCACTTAAATTTGATTTTTCATTTTATTCTTAACCAGAATTGTTAAATAGTGTTGTATTCTATTACTTCTTTTAATAGAAATTTTAATATGGAAATTTATAACTAATTTTAATCCCGAACAACACTATTAAACTTTGAAATTATATTGCAAACGAATAAAATTGTAAAGAACAAATTATAAGTCACAAATATCTGGTAATCAAATGAATGTTGTCAAATTTTGAATTGTGAAAAAAATGATTGTATTTTCTTGTTTAAAATAATTTTATTTACAAACAAACCTTTCGGTTCTTCCGACTTCGGTTCGGTTCTTTTCGGACTTCGAGAAGTGTTGTTTATCACGTGTACTTGAACGTTGATCAAACTCTCGCAGCAGATTTGTACAGTGGGAAAAAGAGTATAAGACAAATTAAGGCTAAAACAATCATCTTTGCATATCGTCGAATGTTGTTAATTTTACAAGTAAACTATAAACTGTATATTGCAGAAATTACAAAAAAAAACAATATAATTGGGATGGGAAATGTTACCTCGTCCTTCCAATTCTGTTGAGTTATCACCGTCCAATTACCACATCTTTTTAAATATTTGGATAATCATATGATTAGAAAACAATTTACAAATCACAGAGCAATGAAAAAGAAATTGTTAAAATGCTAAAAATGGTATTTTCAAACTGCCATCCTATTAGGAAAGTATAATTAAATGTGAAGATAAATATTTTGATGAATTAAACTATTTTAAACAAGAAATACAAGAATTTTTATTCACATTTTTAACGACATTTTTTATTTTGTTATCTGATACAAACTCGTATATCATATTTTTCCTGTAAAAACATTCCTGAAGAATAGAAAAAAGTATTAAAAAAGAAATGTTACTAATAAATATATTTAGGGGCATTGTCAAAAATTTTTTGTAATTGAAATTAAAAACAAAACCTAACTGTGAATAATGTGAAGCAAGCTACGAATACGAAAGAAGTTTTCTTTAAAATTGGGTCGATAATGCTAAATAAAAACAAATCGCGTAGAATAGAAATTAAGTTTCTTTTCGTAATATCTGTTAAATCAAAATAATATTTTAAAAAATGTATTGCTCATTTCCGTAATGCTGTATTTAAACTTTGTGAGTATGTTAAACACATTCCTAATAGAAATGTAATATGATATAATATTGAAATTGATTCATCAATTACAATATATTTTATAAGAGTTTATGTATCAATTTTACAATTTTTGTTTATGATAATTATTTTAATTTGTCAAGATGTATGGAAAATTCATCGAAATCGATAAATTGTGTTCTGCTGATTTACCGCTAGAAACCAAAATGAAGGTAATACAAATACATTCAAATTCTTTCTATCAGTCTATAAATTTAATATTATTAATTAAACAGCTTTTATTTGCTTTAAAAGATGCTGAACTTTATGAAAAGATACGGTAAAACTCCATTTGGATTAAGCATCGGCGGATTCTTTTATGTTAAGAAAAACTTCTTCATTCGAGTAAGTTCGTTCAACTCTGTTCGACTTTATTAAACTTATAAATATCATTTATTACTGCGTGTATAGTTTACAAATTTATTTTACTGAAAGAATCGTAATAAATAGGTAACATTCTTTAGGTATAGGCCTATATAATAATTTTTTAAATATTGTTTTACAGATGCTAAGTGCATTATATTCATCACTGTCTGTGTTGACAGAACTTTTAATTAAAAAGAAACACCGTTCTTGTAAAGTTGAAATTCGAGATTTAATTCAATAAAGCTATTGAATTGAATTGTTTTACAGACTGGCTTGAAAGTTTGAATAATAGCAGAAGTATTAAAAGGAAATGAGGTATTTTGTGTTCGAAGAAGGAAGTCGATTGTAGACTTATCAGAAAAATTGAAACTTCAAAAGTCAAAGAATATACCTTTTAAGAAACTTGAAGATTTGACTCTCGATTTTTTCTTAAAAAGTGACAACATCCGTTCGACAATAAATTTATGCGTCAGTAAATTTATAACATATATTTAATAGTGATGTAACGAATATTCGGTTACTATTCGGCCTATTCGGCCTATTTTTCGCTATTCGGCCGAATACCGAATACCTAAAAACAGGAGTAAGAAATAACAAAAACATAGTAAATTAATCATTTTGGTATTTAGATTTAATGTTATCGGGTTAGTGTTGTTTGTTTATATTTATTTATAACTTATGCACAAACATGCACAAAATAAAAAAGAAAATAATATTAGTCACATGTATTCACAATTTATAATTACGAAGATCAGCACACGTACACACCTGTTCGTTCGAGAATCATCACACATCTGACAGTGAGGGTCTGACCCTACCTACCCTTCTTTTTAAGCGCTCGTCTTTGCTCTTCCCTTTCTCTTTCCTCTATCGCTCTAGTCCACGTATGCCTATGCGTACATCATAATACGCGCTCACGATACTTTCGATTCGTCACTTTTTCGTCGTAGATTTCCCATTTTACAATTACGTGACACATAGCCTGGTGATAACGGAGAAAAGAGGCAGATAAGATGTCGGTATAAGTCATAGTTATGATTTCATAGATTCGAGACAGCTTGATAGCCCGAACGGCCCCAGGCTTTCGCCCGTGCTCGCTAAGTGACTTTCATTACAAGCATTTAGCTTTCCGAAGTCTATGTCAACAATTGTTTGGCATTGATGGCCGCGAATTTCGCGCCAGTAAGCTGCCTCGACTTGTTCGATTATGTTATCAACTGAATTTCATATTTATTTTCACATTTTCACAGTCTTTCTCTGTTCTTTTTCCACCTGAAGGACCGTAAAAATGTGAAAATAAATATAAAATTCAGTTGATAACATAATCGAACAAGTCGAGGCATCTTATTGTTAGCCACATTTGATATCATCATTTATCACATAGTCTACTGCCATAACGTTCATGTCTGTCCGCTTCAACTGTTAAGAATTAACGCGATTGGCGAAGCGTAGTGACAGCGGGCCAATAGAGAGCAGTTCCTTGCCATAATGCGGTTTGCGCGCCAATTTTCGTACGTGCGTTAATCAAGCCGAATAGTATGGCCGAATATTCGGCTATTCGCCCATGCTCCTGGTCGAATATTCGGTATTCGGCCTGAGGCCGAATATACTACTCGTTGCAACACTAATATTTTATTTTTTATTTGATGTTATTAGTTTTTTATATTAATTTGTTCTGTAGTAATAATTATTAATTTGTTGTTTATTGTATATTAAAAATATTAGACTACTTACGTGTTAAGATACATACATACAAACAATTAAATATATGCGTAGTATATATATGTGGCGCCTGTCCCCACGTTGTCACGATTTGGTCGAGTCCGATGTCGTGTGCAGGCATCCTGAGCAAAAAAGACGAACCGTTAGAGTAACGAAGTAGCGTGAACGACGTATCCGCTTCAAGACGATTAATATCCGTTTAGTAATTAGTATCAAGATGATTTCTTTAATCTTCATTGTTTTGTAATGTTTTTTTTTGTATCGTATTAAAACATACGTCACAGTGTTGCCGTTCCTAGTACATTTGTACTTTTCTGGTACATTTTGCCCTTTCCAGTAAATTGAAAGTACATTTAGATTTTTAGTACATTTTCAGTACATTATAATATTTCAAGTACCATTTACGGTATAAATTAATATTTCACGCCTTAACGAAAAAATTAGTTTAATAAAGTCTCACTAGTGTCACTGCTTGCTAATTTAAATTATCCAATCACAACATACAAATGGTGTGTGTCCGTCGACGTCAGCA
>NW_019385395.1:83134-86689 GCF_000671375.1 Centruroides sculpturatus
AGTGTGAAATCCGGAAGTTTTGTCGGCTATTTGTCGCTCAATTGTCCTGTATTTGATTAAAATCTAATTAAATAAGTGGAACCTAACGAAAAAAAACTTTTCGTTTATGTTCGACATAAACATCCGTTCAATTCGAAACTAATCCCACATTCCAACGTTAAAGTTTATAGTTAACATGGGCCCGGGAACAACTCTGACCCATCTGCATACCTTTTACCTCACAACAATTGGTCACATGACCATTCTCCCACGCCGAACTTATAAAAACCCCTTCCTTCCCCTTCTCGGGGGAGTCGTTCATTCGCCGTCACTTGTACAACTGTGTCCTATTTATATACTGTGTCCTTTACGATATTGTGTCCGGAAGGAGAATTATTATCCTAATAATTATTATCCTAAAGAGTTATTATCCTAATTTATACCACATCGTTGGATATCACAACCTTTTTCCTTAAAAATTAGTCAGGACATAAAGAGGTATGGACCTTATTTTTGTGAACTCTCTCTCGGTCCTTCGCGATTCAGGGATTCAGATTTTCCCTTTTGAAATTGGTTATTGTAATCTCTATGTAGCTAATAAATCGTTGTTATCCTGTTAAAGTGGTGTCCTCTTTACTCGTATATCGCCGGTCATCTTACCGACGCACTCCTCCCTCCTCCACTCGACCCGAAACATTTAATCCCGTTACTGCGGGAACGGTAAATTTTTAATCAATCCTGACCAGCGAGAAGGGTTTAACGACTTGTTGCCGGATCGGGAGACCTACATCCTCCCCGGCGGTTCACAAAATTATTATAAATTACGGCATAGATGAGTACGCTTTCTAATAAATTGTGACATTAACATTCCGGTATTAACGTCACAATTTAAATAGACGAAAGTATTTATTTATTTTCGCGATTTTATTAAGGTTGTATAAACAAAAACACTGCAAAAACATCAAAGTTCTGTATACTTACAATAATTTCATCCAGGAACACAAAATTCACAAACTTCATTGCTTTTCATTATGGAATCTGATCTTTCTGCTCTTAGTATCGATGCTAACGAGGTTCGAAAGTGCTCCACATTAAATTCACTGAGTTTGGCCTTAATGAGCTGTTTCAATTTCGCTTCATTTTCAAAGACTACACATTTTTGTACATGGGTGGTATGCTGATTTAATGGACTCCAAATTGCTTTAAAACGGTAACTGTATTTGTTGCGCAATGAGCAATCGAAAAAAGATAGTCGTGTTTTTTCGAGAATGCGATCAATTGTTTATTTTTCTGTACTTTTCATGTATATTGTCATCTGTACAGATGGATCGAAAGTAAACGACAGTGTCTTTTTAGATTGATTGTTCCTTTGTTATCTACCAGGATGGCACTGAATCATCCCATACGCAGTCCGTTTAGAGAAACACTGCTTCGTCTTTCATGCGGAGAGATCAGAATCAAATTAGAATAATTAAGGACAGCGAATCTGCTGCTTCTGACATCCACAATCTTGTTTGTAATTAGGACAACAAATTACATCATCTAAACTCGTGCGCGTCGAGGAATGACTGGTAACGGACAAGCAGATGCACTGCTAAGGTTGCTGCCTCTAACAGTATTCTCCCAACTACTTATAGTAATGTAAGTAACAACTTGCTGTAAAGATTTCTATGAAAGGATTATATGCAACCATGGCAGCGAAATTGGGACTAATGCATGCATTGTATGACTTGTCAGTTTTTGCCTAATGCCTAATCGGTTCTCTTCAAACCACAATATCACGTAAGTGCTAACCAACAGTGTACAGTTAGCTAGGTATTTTTATAGTTTACAATCAACACCAATAAACAGTTCACTACTTGTGGGGTTGAAAACGGAGCCGTTCAATACTTTTTTTTCCTTTAGGACTATACATATAATTGAGTCCGTCTTCATTTGTCCTTTCACACGCTTGGCAGAGGCAATAACAAATTTACGGCGATACCGACCTTTTATTTGAGGCTACATGTTCGCCGTCCAATGTAAATGAGTTAAAAAGTCCTCTAGCAATGGCCAGTAC
Organism: Centruroides sculpturatus; assembly: GCF_000671375.1. NCBI lineage: Eukaryota > Metazoa > Arthropoda > Arachnida > Scorpiones > Buthidae > Centruroides > Centruroides sculpturatus. The sequence goes on from NW_019385395.1 coordinate 85,173, forward strand.
TATTATTAAATAAATAATGGACGGCGAACATGTAGCCTCAAATAAAAGGTCGGTATCGCCGTAAATTTGTTATTGCCTCTGCCAAGCGTGTGAAAGGACAAATGAAGACGGACTCAATTATATGTATAGTCCTAAAGGAAATATAAGTTTTNAAGTGTGCAAGTTAGCACTATAACACAAAAGTGTGATAGTACAGATAAACGCGTGTAGGCAATTTAAACCCGACAACGTGTTTACCGTGGCAATGCAGAAAAAAGGCGATATTACATTAACAGCCAAAAACAGATACGAAAGATAAGAATGGAAAAACGTGTTAGCATAAAATAGATGTGATACAAAGAATAGCCATGGTGAATCCGTTAATTCCTTTCAGCGTGCGCGAGAATAGAACAAGTTCGTAAATATATAATTAAAACCGCGCTATAAAACAAGTGAAACAATGATACAATATTTACAATGAAGAATGTGTACAAAGATCTGGAACGCACACAATTTATTTTATAGAGGTGGTTATTATTACAGTTCCTATTGGGTCAAGTGAAGGTTGAGATCCTTGTCAGCTTTAGGTACCTAACAAACAAATGCTTGAGGCGGAATTATGTCTCTTAGACATTTATGAAGTCCTTGAAGCTGCAAGACAGCTGTCTGCTTTGCTTTGTACAATTAGCTTCAATTGCAGTCGTTCATTTTTAAGAATTAAAGAATGAAACAAGTATTGAACGAATTAAAAATAAATTGCCAGGACGAATTCACAAGAAGAAAAAATATATTTCCTTTAGGACTATACATATAATTGAGTCCGTCTTCATTTGTCCTCTCACACGCTTGGCAGAGGCAATAACAAATTTACGGCGATACCGACCTTTTATTTGAGGCTACATGTTCGCCGTCCGATGTAAATGAGTTAAAAAGTCCTCTAGCAATGGCCAGTACTATTATTAAATAAATAATGGACGGCGAACATGTAGCCTCAAATAAAAGGTCGGTATCGCCGTAAATTTGTTATTGCCTCTGCCAAGCGTGTGAGAGGACAAATGAAGACGGACTCAATTATATGTATAGTCCTAAAGGAAATATATTTTTTCTTCTTGTGAATTCGTCCTGGCAATTTATTTTTAATTCGTTCAATACTTGTTTCATTCTTTAATTCTTAAAAATGAACGACTGCAATTGAAGCTAATTGTACAAAGCAAAGCAGACAGCTGTCTTGCAGCTTCAAGGACTTCATAAATGTCTAAGAGACATAATTCCGCCTCAAGCATTTGTTTGTTAGGTACCTAAAGCTGACAAGGATCTCAACCTTCACTTGACCCAATAGGAACTGTAATAATAACCACCTCTATAAAATAAATTGTGTGCGTTCCAGATCTTTGTACACATTCTTCATTGTAAATATTGTATCATAGTTTCACTTGTTTTATAGCGCGGTTTTAATTATATATTCACGAACTTGTTCTATTCTCGCGCACGCTGAAAGGAATTAACGGATTCACCATGGCTATTCTTTGTATCACATC